>NC_134825.1:53364571-53671660 GCF_004210375.1 Tachypleus tridentatus
TTAGAAACATAACTAATAACCAAAATTTTGATAGTATATAAATTTTTAATTTTATAAGGCAATATAAAAACAAAATTTTGGGTTTCTCTTTGCTTTTAAATGGAGGATGATTCAAGTAAATATTGATGACCAGACATAAAATCTTGAAGGCACTGATAAATATAAATATAAATATGATTTTAGTTTTAATTTGTATCAGATTTTGTCTCTAATTCAGATACAAGCTGAGCTCAAATTTATTACATAACATATTATAATTTTGAATAGCCTCAAAATGAGTTAAATGATAATTTACATTTAGAAGTTAAATAAATGTTCATATGTATCCAACCTGTGATACTTACCAACAAGATTAATATGCATTTTTTTAAATAAAAATGTATTTTAATATACAAACAATAACACAATTTACAATAATGGTCTATGTACAAAAGGTTTACAGACAGTATTGAGTCTCTTGTTTGGTCCAGAAATTCCTTGGTATTGTATTGAAGATTCATGATGAGTGAATTAATTTTCAGTTGATGTAGATACTATGTACTTAACATGGAGCTAACAAGCTCTGTGTTCTTCATTCTTCAACAACATGCTGAGGTATCTAACAGTTCAGTTATATGTTTTTGCAAAAATGCTAATGTTCTCAATTAATAAGCATTTTAACAATCAAAGTTGTATCTTCTCTAGCAAACCAGTAATATGTGTATATGTATATATGTACTGTCTCTTGGCAAGTTGCATTGGTTATACTTAGACATGAGGAGAGTTTATTAAAATTTAAGCTAACACAACAATATAGAAGGTACACCAGTGTTTACCTACACACACACACACACACACACACACACACATTATTGATTCTTACACACAAGAAGTTTCTGCAGTTTTAGTGAATAGGTGGGAATTTTGCAATACAGACTTAAAAGTATAAGTTAAGTACATTTCTAAACAGAAATTTAACTTAAACAAACATTGGTATTAAAATAGATATAGAATAAACACAAATGTTTAGTCTAAATAGCTTAAATCTCATTATCCGTTTATATATATTATTTTTATTATATTGACTTTTTGACTATACCCCACTTACAGAAGTTACAATTATAAGGCACATGTATGCTTGTACTACTATATCCAAGAATATGAAACTGGCCTGTACAAAGTGATTTGTCTTGGCTCTGTTTTAGTGGTCTAGTATTTTGTTAATTAGTCATATTTTACTTGTAATACATTATATATGTGTACAAATATTGTGTCTGTTTACAAATAAGTTATTAAACTTGTTTTTTAAAACATAGTATAGTATATAAAGAAATAGAACAAAAACAAAACATGTACTCATTTGCTCCTGAAATTAATAATTTTTTTAGGGTTTTATATATGTATATATTTACATTTTGAAGTAACCAAAAATCGTAAATTACTATATTAGTACCATTGAATTCCATTATAATTTATCAAGCTTAGTAATTAAGCTGTTTTTGGGTCTTAAAGAAATGCGAAATTTTACCTTACTAAATTATTACAGCTAGGAATCTAGTGTAAAAATAAAAGTTTTGCCTTTTAAAAGTGAATATTTCAGAAAAGCTGGGATAATCACTAGGAGGTATTCTGAACTTTCACTTTGTTATTCACATGTCATTAACAGAAGTATTAAGAATGTAAGTATTTCCAAAAATGGAAAGAGATGGGTGTGGGTACTGTGTATGTGTTGGTAAATGTAGATATTTTTGCTTGTCAATATCAGTAATATGAGTTCCTAATTTGTAAGAAACTATAGACTTTATATTTGGACATCACAGACATCTAATTTGAATCAATGCTGCATTCAACATGCCCTGAGACACACAAGTGTAAGTGTGTTTCTTTAATATTTACTTTTTAAACTAAGAATTTAACTAATGTGTAATACTAAAATTTGAATTGTAATCTACAATTTGATACCAAGCTAATTGACATAAATTCATAAAATAATAATTGAATAAAATTTTGAATGTGAATCAACAAATGCGATGATATGCCCTTTGACCTGTGTCAGTAAGGTTAATATGAAAATCACTTTGCACTTGAAGCAATCAACATTTTGACTCCATATATACACAGAGAAAGTGAAGATGCTTCATTAAAAAATCTGTTTTTTGTCTGTAAATGACTCTTGATTACTGAAAGGTTGCAAAATATTATGAAAATGCATAAAACATGGAAGTTATAATATGGAAACTATAAAGGTCCACCTGAGATCACTGAGTCAGTATGAATCAAGCCTGTAGTAAGAGGTAATACTGAATTAACTAAATTTAGTTTTTATGTATTCTTGTATAGAAGAAGTGAAGTATATCTGTAAAGTTTAAATAAAAGCTTTCTGATGTTATGGTTTCTAATTATTTTATTTGTTTCTTTGATAAAGATAGTGTGAAAACTTAATTTTTTAACACTGAATTTTTAAGTGAATAATATTTCATTTATAAATTTATAACCTGGTTGTTTTTTATTCTCTGACTTTAATAGGTGTCAGGTACTGTTGTTGGCTGGAGATCTATCTCCCCACTTGGATGATACTATTGATATGAATGCAAGACTAGATCCATCTAACTCTTCATGGATGAAGGTAATTAGAATAGTTTTTTTATTTACACTAATTTATGTTTTCCAGAAAGGATATTTTAAGGTTACTGTAGTAGTAAATAACCATTTAGAAGTTTATTTTTTATTGTTTAGTTAACTATTTCATGAGTATTGATATTGATGACCTAAAAGAACAGCTAGTCAAGTAAATTATAAGATTACAGTTTAGTTACTTTATTTTCCATTTGAATTTTATTACTAAAAACATAAGATTTCAGCCCTAAAAGTAATGTATTATTGGTCATTTTTTCCCTTTTTAAACTTGACAATTTATACTTTATATGTGTTTGTTGTATGCTGTGAAAAATATTGTTGATAATTTATTTTGTAATTATTAGGATGTTTTTTTTTTACTTCTAAAGAAAGATTTACACATTGTTTCAAAACTGAAATTGTATCAGTAACTAATTTTATATAGATACTATCTTCCTACTGTGAATATTTTGTTGTTGTTTTTGTTAGTGCTACTTGGTTCTAATGCTTGACTTGCATTCTGTTGGTTTGAGGTTTGAGTTCCATCACCAAACATTCTCACCCTTTAAGATGTAGAGGTGTTTTAATGTGATGGTCAATCCCCTGGCAGAGGATAATGTATCTAGATGCCTTACTTCTCCTTTGTCACTTTAAATTATGGACAACTAGTGCAGTTAGCCCTCTAGTAACTTTTTGCAAAATTAAAAACAGATCCCATTGTTTGAAACCTTAAGTATTGTGGCAATCAAAATGCAGTCCTATTGACAAAACACTTTTTTTTTTTGAGACATACTGTGTAGACTAAACTACCAAGTATATCCATGTTAACTTAATTTATCTTTTATACTTAACTGTAAAGAGTATAGAAATTAAACCTACCAGGTGCACCGTGATGACGAGAAAATTATACAACAACTGAAGCCCAAAATAAACCAATACAAAGGAACACCTGTATACCTATATTAATAAATATAATCAAACATTGAAGCATGCCCTATACATTCCTATACTCAGTTACATAACCCCCTTCAAACATGTGGTCAGCTATTACCTCTTTCTTTCTTTGTGAACCTGACGATGACCAAAGAAGGTCATCTACATTAAAAAAAAAATCAACCCAAACCAGCCATTTTTGCATATATATTATACCTGGTGCACAGTATCAGTTTCGATGCACTGATAGATGTACCTGTGGTTATTGTAGTTTCTCTTCTACAGAAATAACTTTCAAACATTACCATGCTACTTGTTCTATAAAACATAATGTGTAGTAATTTTTTGTGGGTAAAATACATGGCTAACATTTTGTTTTAAGTCTTATTTGCTTTACAAAAAAATCTTTTAATAATCCATTGCAAATAGATCATTGAAAGTTATTCTCATACTGTATTATCAATCATGTCACAATCAGAAATTACTGATTACTGATTATTATATAACACAATGGGCCTCATTGTGATTCCAGTTATGTACTGTAAACTTGATGATTTCATTGTGTAGTATTGTTTAACTTTAAAAAGTGTAACAATAACAGAGAATTTACTTTGAAGCTTCATTAAATTGGAAATGTCTGAAGTTACCAATAAGTGTCATGCCAAAAAAGAAATACAATGTTTTTTCATTTCTTATTTGAAAAGTGAAAAGTAAAAATTGGGGTTGACCTTGTGGCTGTTACATTATTAATACATAACATTACGTGACCACTATGAGAGACAAACATATTGTTCATTACCTGTATCTTTACTGTGTATGTAATGATCAATTTTACAAACCTAAAAAAAAGAAAAGAAATTACAACTTTAAATATATTATGATAAAGAAGTCCCACATTGTGTTGGTTCAAGTATTTAAAATTTATAATCTCCCAGCTTGACACACATACTTTCATCAAATGTGTTTCAGATCTACGTACTTACACTTTATCAGTTTTAACATTTATCTAAAATTATGAAATATAACCTTTACTGTTGATAAACATATAAATCTTGATGACGAGAAACCCACTTGAAATAAAAATGTATCTTGGAATGGCTGGTATGGGTATTAACACTTTTATTGATAAGCAGAGAACAACGTTTCAACCTTCCCAGGTCATCTTCAGGTATGACATACTTTCAGCTGATAATGATGTGCATTTCAAACAGTTCATAAGACCCCTAATATTGGAAAGTAATGGGACATTTCAAGTTTCCAGTTCTCTGTCATCCATCCTTTGGCAACCTCCTCAGACAGTGCAGTACTACTGGGGAACCACATGTTGTATCACTCTGAAAATTTTGTGAGAAAAGTCCATGTAGATCTCTGGCAAACACACAGTGTGTATTGTCTTTGTGCATTGAGTACTGTTATCAACCATTTGCTAATGTACAGTTTCTAAATAAATTAGTGTGCTTTGTGATGTACCAGAACATTGTTTTTTAACCTGTCATTTAGTGTATCAGCTTGTGTAAATAAATGAGAAACAGAGATTGTTTAATTGATGTAATTCTGTGGTGAATGATGTTTTGTGTTGAAAAGAAACAGTTCAGTTGTGATTGTTAAGGATACTTACAAATCAGAAGGTTAATATTATAATTAAAGTGGTTTGAGTGGTGTTATTTTTAATTTCTCTGCAGTCAGTTTTCTGTGATTGAGAAACTTTACAAGCTTTACTGATTCCAGTTGTTGAACTGATTATCAGTAAAACATTGATTTTGATTAGTTTATTTTTGGATATCATAACATATCCATAAGTAAGTTATCATTTATTTATCACTGTAATTGCATTTTCATTTCTAGACTTATTTTTCTTTCATTTTGGTTTATGAAAATGTAGAAGTGTGACTAGTTTCACTTGAAATTCATACCAGTTTTGTTTTATGCTCTAAAGTTAATTTTGTTTAAACATCAGTATTTTTATAGTTACATAATGAAATAAAATGTCTGAAAAATATCCATGAATTAATTACTAATATAAATATAGTCTTTTCATTGAAAGAACAAGTGTATCTTTCAGTATTAAAACATGCTTTCTGCAATAAAACATTTTATAGTTACTATGACTGAATTTTTTTTACCAGCTCTCAGACTGTGCAATGGTTTTGGAAGAACAACCAGGAAAAGTTAGCGAGATTCTTAGGCTTTTTCTTCAAGGTCTTGGATTTGGTAAGATTTGATGGGGACCGGTACATACATGTATTATCAGAATTCCACTGGTTTTTAGTGTAGAACTTTCAAGAAAGCTATGGTATAGTAAGAATTACAGCTTTAGTGCGTATATGTATGTTTATCCAAGTGTCTTCCTTCATAAAATTATGAGTTACATATATTATAAAATCAAGTCAATCAACATATATTTTATTAACTAGAAGGAATTTTTGAAATTAATATGCATTTTGAAATAGTTTGCCGTATATATATATATATATAATATTTTCTTTTTTATTTGTTTTTGATATATCCCAGAACTGTTGTTACTTCATATACACTGGTTGTGTGTGTGTGTGTGTGTTAAACTGTTGTTTTTCAAATATAAAAACTGTACTTGTATAAAGTGAAAAAGACTCAACATTCTTACTTGCATATTGTCTTATTTCCTGTAGTACTTTTGTAGGTTGAGTGCTGTTTTTGTTTAGCACTGTCAACCTAAAAGCTTCAATTTTTTCAATTTCTATGTACCTTTTACATAAATTTCTTGCTAGTGATGAAGTTATTAAGAATTCATTGAAAGTGAAAGGATTTTATAGTCTGTTTATTTGGAAGTAAAACTGTAGTAGATTGAGCAAAATTTGACACTTAGCTGCAGAATGAGTTGAAGAAATATGGTTTAATACTAGTTTAAGTTATTTTGAATTAAGTATTGAGTTCAGTAAAAATACAGTTGTGGTAACAAACATTTCTCTTTTTTTCCTCCATTTTTGACTCAAATCAATCTAAAAAATGTTGAATCAGTTACATTGTCATTCAAAGTTTGTAGTGCAAACTGGAGGGACTTACATATTTTGGTTAAAAGGATAGAGAAAAATAACACTTATACTCCAGATAATTATAAAATAACTTTTTATTTGAACGAACGTGTCACCTTTGCAATTTCATCATGGTTAATGCATACAGTTCTGTATGTGAATCAATTATGATTGAAAGTTCTTGTGTATCCATTCTGTAAGAAATGTTGTTTATTGAACTGTACTGTGTAATGATAATTTTAAATGGTATGGGGAATGAAAAGGCATATTTGTTTTTATATATCTGTGTTTAACCTGTGACATAACTACAATAGTTATCGTCTGGTTTATTTGTTATAGTGGTTTCGTACTGCTGTGCTTCAGACCTAGCCTTCACCTCTGCAAGATAAATATAATTTTTTAAGTAATATAATATATGAACTATAAGATGCACTAGTAATATTGTTACTCTAGTTGTAATATATCACAGTAATATATTTTATGTTTGAACTTTATCATATGTATCATACACTGGTAGTTATGGATACCAAGTTAAATTACATCACTCTCTGATAGGTATAAACATCATGTTTGAACTGTTTCTTGTACTGATATTTTATGTTATAATAAAAGAATTAACTGCATAAGTCAAAATTCTGGTTTTATTCCAGTTTAATTTAGCACTCCTAACAAATGAAATTGCACTATTTCTTTCATATTTTATGTAATACATTTATTGAAGTTTTTGTTTCTTTGCTGTTTATTAAAGTTGTACATCTGAAAGACTGGAAAATTTAATAATTTTGTCGAGTCTGACATGGTAAATTTTTTTACCCTTGACATTTTATGTTAATTTAAGTCAAAATATCATAACTCAATTCTCCTAAAATGTTTATAAAAATTGCAAATGAAAATTGATAGTTTTTGTAACATAAACTACCAGTCTTCAAGAACTTTTAAAAAATCTTTTGTTGTAACTTTAAGTGATGATGTTATTAGTTTTTCTTATGTCATTGTTTATGTATAATATGTATACGTATAAATAAGAAGTAGAAATTGGTTTTTGGTACTGAATTCAATTCTTATGCAAGTATTGCAAATCAAGCTACTAATAATCCTATTCTGAGATATATCAGCCATAAAGTTTTGTTATAAACTCACTGTTTTATGCTAGTAGAGGAAAAAATTATTATTTTTCACTCACATCAAGAACATTATTGCTTGCTATAGGCATGTTCTGTTTTTGTTCCAAGTATAACACTTACAGCTATTTAGTTGTTTCAGTGTTCAATCTATGATGTGTATTCATCCAATTCTTCAAATCTATGGTTGTTTATTTGTCAAAAATAAAATTTTCCTTATTAGACTAATTTTCTACCCAACATTTTCCCCCCTTCATTAATAACAAAAGAAACAAACCCCAGTTGATGTAAGTGAACATTAATCATAGTTTCTACTGTCATTCATATTATTGAAATTTTCTGTAATTATGCTAAGTAATAAAGATATTGGTTTATTGTTCAAAGATGAACACTAGTTGACAAACAAGCAGGAGAAACTGTACCTTCTGGTTATATACTGTTAAGCACTGAAAATCTGAAATCAGTTTTAAGTGTCTTTGTAGGTAAAAGAAACTGTTAGATAGGTCTGTATCTATATACTGTATTATTGTGTCGACAGATGTCTCAGTATTGTGCTTTTATGTGGAACTTGGATCAAACTATTTCAGTGGTTAAAAAACCCAAGCAGTATTTGATTTTCTCAATTGGAAAAAGTTTAACTGAGATCTGAATTACATTTTGTAACCTTGAAATTTAACAAGAACTGAACCTAAGGGATATCTTAAATCTGGAAAACTCACATATTCAACTATATAAATATTTACAATAAATATTATTTGGGGTGGTAATCAGTAAATATTGTTTGTTTGTGTATGTTCAAGAAATTACTAGAAAGTAAGTCTCATAACAACAGTAGTTTACATTTTGCTTACCATTAATTTAATATATTTATAAAGTAAATAACACTGCTTCTTTTGCACCTTACTGCATAAAGTGATGTTTTAAATTATAATAATTAAATCATTTCAAAAACTTGATGGTTTTGTTGTAGGTATGACTGAGAAAGTATGAGCTATTATTTTTTGCAGAAGTACAATAAATCATTTAATTACTCATTAAAAATACCTAATTATTATTTACCAATATTGTTGCAATTATTTGAGGAAATGGGGAAATACCAACAACAATAAATATTTTTTTTCACCAGTTTTCAAATTTTGTGCATTTATCTTTGCTCCATTTTGCAAAAGAGATTCATTTCTCAGACCTGTAAATTAATCACTTTAGTTGTGTACTATTTCTTACAAAAACTATTATTTTTAATAAAGTAATATTTTCTTGCTTACATTCCATGTTTTATAGTCTCTTAGTTGCATGAATTAATAGTATAGCTATTGTTATATAAAACTACTGAAAGCATCTGTTGGATTAGTTCATGATGTAAATGTTGTGTGTCTGTAACAGTTTTTTAAAATAAATTTGATATGAATTTCAAACAGTTGTGTTTGGCTTAACTATTTCAGTTTAGTTGAAAGTAGCATATGAACTGCTATAACAAGTAAAAATTACCAAGAATTTCAGTATATTTTACTTTCTCTTAATCATTAAGAATTCATTGTTACTGTATTCTTCAAATATTCTTTAAATTATAAGAATATATTGAAGTAAAAAATAATTTTCAACCTGAAATTGATGATTTTAATGTATAATTTTTAGTTTTATATTGATAAAATTAGTATTTTGTTTATTTAGAAATAGCTGAAAAATTAATTTATATTAAAGGATATGTGCATTGTTTTTCATTTTAATTATATAAGGTACCTTATTATACCTAACAAATGAGATATATTTTTTAATGTCATTGTTTTATTATTGCAGTAATTTCATCTTTAGTAATTTATTATGGATACAAAAATATAGAATAACATTATATGTGATTCATATGCCACACAGTTTTGCTAAGTAGGTGTGTTATTTAATACCAGGATTGCAGTTGAGCTGGAGTATAGCAGCTAAAAGTGTGTCTAAAATGTGTTCTGTCTCACACCATTAAAATTTATAACTATAGAAGCTGATAGGAGATTAAATGTCTAATTAAAGTACTGTAAGAAATCACTGTTAATAAATAGTAGTCTGAATTGACAAACCAGTACTAAAAAAGACGTTCTGAGGTTGAAACTAACACTCGTAAAAAAGTGAACATGTGTATAAATATATACCTTTTGAAATATTGATCATTGTGATTAACAAACAAATATAGAACCACTGTCAAGCTTTAAGTAATCTTAAACAAATGGTGCAAATACTTAAAGCTTTGTGTTATGCAACTAGTTTGCAGTGTTCAGAGTTTTCTATGATGTTACAAAGTGTCTAAGTACTAATGTTGAATGCCATTTTTTTGCAAGCACTGAACCAGTCTGAACTCAGGTTGTCAAGTTCTTCCTCTTGTGAAGGTAATACAGGTTATGTGGTAGCTCCATTCTCCCAACCCATGTGTTTGTGTGCATGATTTCTGTGAACCCTCCCCTGTTCACTTTTTTTCATAAGTAGTACTTTAAAAGCTAAATTAGTAGATATTCTTAGTGCATTTCTTTAGTACTCTTTTAGTTTATCTATTTACTTTTGGACTGCAACCTAGGAAATAATACTGTTGTAGTTATGAGCTTTTTGACTTGCATGAAAAACGTATGCCTTTACTTGGTAGTGTTATATTGTTGTTCATGTGTGGAGTACCATACACTGAAAGGATGAAAAGGTATGATAATCCTAAACAATATTTTTGTAAATTTTAGAGTTTTTGATGTTGTTTTAAGACTGATTTCTGAAATGTTGACTCTTTATTTGTGTGTACTGATTTAAAAAAACTATAGTTTTTAAGAGAAGTTACCTTAGCTGATATTTGAAACACTTGCCTGAAAACAAAAGATTGAAATTGGCATATTTTATATTTGTGATGTGCTCTTATAATTATCTTTCCTTGATGAAGATCCTGCATTTAAGAAATAACTTGTGTAGGTGATATTTCATGAAATATTGTAATTATTTTTACACTGCACTTACCAGCTGAACAGATGACACAAAAAGCAATTTGATGAACAACAACAGTAGTTTTAGATATTAATATCATTTTCTTAATAAGTAATGTCAAGCATATCATGTGGTCATATGCATGTTAAAGATATTATCCAAACTGCTCTAGAACTGATGAAGTAATAAAACTATTATGAACTTGAAACTGCAGAGTTTAGTAATTGTTTTAATCATCATAACTCTGATATAAGCTGAATAAACAAATAATTATATACTTTTTTACAAATTTTTATATATATTTTACAAAAATATGTATGCCATGTAGTTATAATATTCATTTGAATGAATTTTCTATGGTTACAAACGAATTGAACTGTGTGCATATTCCATGTAGCTTCCACTCTGTCAGTGAGGAAACTTAGTCTTCCCCTGCAGCGCTCTGTTGATGTAGAGACTTCCTGTAAACGAAGAACTGACATGGATTCAGACTTTCATCACGAAGTTCATATTGTGGAGAATCCGATTGACCAACATGCTGCAACCTGCTGAGTGTAGAATCAAACACTGAAGGACACAATTAACTCATTAGTCAGTAAAATTGAGAGCTGAGGCTTCTTACAAACTGCTTTAGGATAGGATAGTTCCTTGCACTTCTCACAGCACTTAAACAAATCCTGTAGGTAGCCTTTATAAAGGATTACAATGGTACTGTAGTGCCTTAGCACAATGACTCAGCTAGGTTGGTTTCCTTATTAACAGACATTTACCACCATCTTAAGTCTGTAGTTTTTCCCCTAGTTACTGCATATGAGTGTTACTATCACTTGTTCATATTATGCAAAAGAGAAATTGCTTTGTTCTTTTAAGCCTAATACTTAAAAATGCCTTGTTTTTTTTAATGAGAATAGAATGATAGATAGCATTATAAGATTAAAAAAAACAACTAATTGTTATGAGAGAGGAGAGGTAATGGTGTTAATTCAAGTATTTTCTTTGTGGATATTTTTCTCCAGAATCATCTAGATTAAGACATAGAAGTCGAAATATCTTTTGTAGAGTGAAAACTTTCCATTTCATTAGAAGTTCTCTTTGTTGGTTTCTTAATAAAGAATATTTAAAGCTAAACAAACAAAAATATTTTTTTACCTTCAGTAATAGTTGCAGTTTTGTGTCCATTTGTCCACATAACTTGAGAATTGATAAAGAACATTATGAAGCCTGACACAAAAAGTTTTTTCATGCGTTTTATAAATAGAACACTGTTCACATTAAAAGATCAGTGAGGGATTGCAAATCAAATAATGAAAGAATTGTCTGTTTTCCATGCCTTATTTGAGTGCCATAAGTTTGCATATTATGAAAATTGTTAAATAAATTTTCAATATATTTTTATAAAAACTTTCTAGCCAAGTTATTTCAACCTCAAATAACAGAAAATAAATTTACTACAATCCTTATTATGTTAATAATCTCGAGCATTTAGTGGTCGACACTAGTTCAAAACTGTTTTTTGACTGAATAAATCAGACAGTTTCAAAGTTAAAAGTCCTGTTATGCTATGTAAGAGACTTCACCCTTGTAAAGCATTTTGAGAGGCCAGAGTGATAGGTGTTTTGTCACACAGTGTATTCCCACCTTGACACAGGTTACTGGATTTAAGAATATGAGAAGGAAACACACACACACAAAAAGCCCTAAACAAAACAGATTTGTACGTGTATATCTTCTCAACAGAAAGGTGGCTTTCATATTTAAAGAAGTTATGGATGCTTGTCTGATGTTACAAGCAAATGTAGGTATTAGTGTGAAAATTTTAAATCTTAAGAGATTAGTGCTACATATATGGTTTTCATGAAATAGTTAAAACAAATGGCACTTTCTTTTATGGTGGTAGGGTACTTTGAACACAAGCCACAAAGAGTATGTTTTCTGTATAAATTGGGAAACATATTTAAACATTGTATCTGTTTACAGTACATAAGTGGAAATGTGTAAACTTTGTTTATTTTAAGGAAACTATATTATTGTTCAATTTTATATATATTTATGAGTATTTTGTATATTATGAGCAATTTATTAATTTTGTTTCCCCTATTGTGTGTAATTGTTACTTACATTACAAATATTTGTTATATATTTTAATATTTTAAAAGAAAACATAGTTGTAAAGATTATTTGTGAAATAATAAAAATACTGATTCATATCTTATATTCTTAGTTTTAATATATATTATACAACTTGTTTTTGTTTTGTGTTTGGCATTTGTAATCATATAAATGGAAAATGGGGTTAAAAACCTACTGTTGTTATTCCATTAAAATATTTGTCTTTTATGAATCTTGTGTAACCAAAACTTACCATAGAGTAAATTCAGCTTTACCCCATTACCTCTTCTTTCTCTTCCTACCTAATTTTTGTGTAACACTGCGTGTATAAAAAAAAAAAAGTTTAACATTCTGTGGCACAGGTATATGAAATATTTAGATATCCTGTTTACTGATTTCATGAAGAATAAAAGTTCAGAGTGAACCATATGTGTTTGTATCTCATTTCACTTACTTTGACATTTTTAAATGTAAAGTTTTTTTATAAATCACGTACAGAACTTTAACTTAGTGTAAGGCAAACCTTGATCAGGTAATGCAAACGGGCAGAAACATAGGGATTTTTTGTTTTGTTTTGTTAGCCAATGACATTTCACATATATATTTGTTTTAATTTGCATGAAACTTGTTTTGTAATTAAGGGTTATTTTGAAGAGTGCAATTGATATTAAAACAATTACCAAATAATAATGTGTATATTTGTAAGCCAACCACTGGCAGGTGAAATGAAAATTAGAACAAATAAGTTTTCATTTTTCTTGCATTTTAAATTGGTATCTATAATTACATAATCAGTTATCTGTATAGTATTTGGGTACACTTTGTCTAACAGAAAAGCCAAAAGTTCTGTAAAAACAGAAGTTTAGGATTGTTGAATATCAGTGAACAAATAAAATATTTTTTAAAAATAACATCTGTAATGTTTCCAAATTGCAGGCTGGTTCATAATTTGTGCGATTATTGTGGTGGCTGTTGGAGTTGAGAACAAAAAAAAAAAGTTTACCACAGTATTTTCAGAAATGCAATAAATAACAGGCAGTCCGAAAAGGTTCCCATTGACAAGTTCTGATTTTCCATCAGAAAGATTGGTATATTTCAATCAGGCCAACACATTTGTCATCTAGAGCTACAACACAATATTATGATGGCTTATCTGTAATTTTTCTGAAGAATATTCTACAGGTAAATGTCTGCCAATATTGGTCACAAAACTTTCAACTAACTGCTTGGGAAACAAAGACTGCAAAGTCTTTTCAGCCTTTTGAACAGAATTCTAAGTTGTCATTAAAATGTAAGTTTTCCTAGGATTTACATCTAACAACCTCAGCTGTCCTGTATTTGTATGTGGTAAGTTTGGTGCAGTTTTTGTTTCAGAAATTGCTCTTTAATTAAATAAATCAAACTACTATCTCAAAACACCAATATCTTACTGTAAAATAATGTAAAAGTTCTGAAAGCATAGAACGTTTCCTTGGTATGATGCTACAAAATGAGCAATTTGCATATTATCTTCTGTGGACATGTGTTTTCTTGCAATGTGAAATCAAATCTCGGAGGTCCAGCATGGTCAGTTGGATCAATTCGTAATCCAAAGGTCACGGGTTCGAATCCCCGTCACACCAAATATTACAGTGATCTTTCCTGTAAAAATGTACATCGGATATTTTAATCAAACTATCTGGTTTTACCAGCTTAGTTACTCCTTTTAAACGTCATAGATCACGAGTATAGTATTTACAGAAATATAAGAAAATTTAGATATTAACTGAGAGTTAGAAAATTTAGTAAGTTTGCTTATCACATTCCGAGTCTTATCTTTATCATATCGATCCAGTCAAGTCTAAACTGAAATATCACACTTACCAGCCAAGGAAATGACGTAACTTACTCTCATACCCATGAATAACTTGCCAAACAACAGATATAAATACAACAGAAAAAAACTTCACTAAATAAAATATTACACAGAATATGACATGATAACATACTTGAACGTTAAAAATTTAGTTACAAAACTTAATATCATACAAGAAAAATATCTTTTAATGCAAATTAAATGCTGCATAAAGTAGACCTTTCACACAGCCAAAACAAGTAAAATTACCACATGTTAAAATCTAAACAAGAATCATTCTACCATATCATCGGTCCATATGGATAGTGTTTCTAGTGGCTGTTAAAGATCTCATCTTCAAGCAATAATACAGTAAGGCTAGAATTACATTTGTCACACCAACAACAAGCACATGGCTGCCAACACATCTGGAATTATTTATTAAAGATTGTGTAAACGATTTGGACTCGGCACAGTGACAAGCAACTATGTGGATTTTTGATTGAATGTGTTGATGTATTTTAGGGATCAAATGGCAGATTGGGTCACACAGCAATAGCCTAACATAGTTTGTTTGTTTGTTTTGGAATTTTGCACAAAGCTACTCGAAGGATATCTTGCTAGCCGTCCCTAATTTAGCAGTGTAAGACTAGAGGGAAGGCAGCTAGTCATCACCACCCACCGCCAACTCTTGGGCTACTCTTTTACCAACGAATAGTGGGATTGACCGTAACATTATAACTCCCCCACGGCTGAAAGGGTGAGCATGTTTGGCGCGATGGGGATGCGAACCCGCGACTCTCAGATTGCGAGTCGCATGCCTTAACACGCTTGGCCATGCCGGGCCATAGCCTATCATAATATAGGTACAACTGATGCATGTCTAATTAAACAACTCCCATGTAGGTTTCCCTGGAGCACTAGGGATGTATTCAGCATTAAAATTCAGCAGATGTTAAAAGGTGGAGTCACACACCTTGCAGAGAATGCTGACATATTCAGCAGAGATTTTAAGAGAAGTTCTTTATACATTTTAAATGGGTGAACAAGATAACTCGCATTTACATTTGTTTACAAACAGACGAATGTCTGGATGTAATAGGAGATTACTGTTGATTCGGCAGTGTAGATTTCGCATCTAGATATTGGGAGATTGAATTAAATGACTAAAGCAGATATAAGACTACTTTTAGCGTGAGATATGATTTGTACGAGTTTCGCGTCATGCTATTTGAACTATGTAATATACCTCCCCCTTACGAGAGGCTAATGAAGCTTATAGTGAATGGGCTAAATTGAAAAAAATGTCTGGACTACTTTGATAGCTTTGAAAGTGAAATAAAAAAATGCACACTTGTGCATAAGGAAATGGAATTTTTGGTCATATTATGGGTATGAATGGAGGTCTCCACAAATCGTCCAAATATACCAGTAGTAAAACACTGGGCTACGAAACGACACATGAAGTCTGTTCAAAGGAAAGTATAACCTACAAATTTACGATGGTTTCTAAAAAGGTATCCTCTAACTATCCCAAAACAAAATTAATTGTGGTGAATTTTGGTATATCTCATTGTACGGTTAATAAGGTAATATACAATGATCTGAAACTGGAAAAGGTTCACGAGTTACAAGCCACATCGTGAATTCGACAAATGTTTTCATGAGAAACTCCTTTCAGCTACATACCTGCTAAGTTCGGTTCTTTAGTTTTCTTAAGGTTAACACCTGCTCAACAGTATTGCACAATTGAGCGCGAAAATTTGAATAACGTTCAGTTACCTAAATTGTGAATAAAAATTCAGTAACTGTTTATTATAGTGGGTGAATAAGCAGTTCGGGAGCCTCGAGTCAAAGAAATAAACATTTAAAGGATTATAATCATCTTTTTCACCACTAACATGGTCTCATTTTCGAGTTTATTAGGGGTTGGGAAAAACACAATTTTCACTGAATGCATGGTGAACAATTATTTTTGAACCTAGAATTAGGATGTTCTTCAAACGATTTACCAATCTTCTTAAAGCCAGTCCATATAATTCATAAACAATACATGGCTGTTAAGAAAGCTGGATACGGTTTTTAAACTTAAATTAATTCTGAATTCTCAATGAAGGCCTGAAAACAATTTATAGCTCAAATCGGGTGAATACTACATTTAACACACATGATATACTTCATCTTGTGATTTGTGCCGGTTTTAAAAATATAGGTTAAGCGTTCGTCACAACGTGCCCACAGAGAAAACACTGGCCAACAGAGCTTTTCAAAATCTCGTTGTATGATTGTAGTCATGGTTAAAACGTTAAACTTGACGTTAAAACAAGAAGTATCCTGAACATAAAAGTCGTAGCTACATATATTAATTTGTACATAAAAATACGACGTGTACCACCTCACATTCCTCTTCATTATATTCTATAATGTTCACTTGACCAACAATTTAAGAACATTTGAGATTCATAATTATTATACTTGTTTTTCGACAAGTCAAAGTTTAATATTCGTTATTCTCCAAATTATTAAGGAATCGTGTAGTTAGCGCTGCATAGTTTTAGGTATTTGGATTAATACAATATATTAATAATATACTGGCATGTTAAAAACACTTAAAATTATGATGAATTCTGATTACTAAGCAATGAAAAACTTTATACTAATTAAACAACAGCTAATAGGTTTTTCTTATAAGTTTTCTTATTATATACAACATAAAATTCTTTAAGAATTTCGAACTAAAACATGATGAATGAGAATATTAAGAGCAGGGCGTAGATTTTTTACACCCGATGGGAGGATGATTTTTCAACCACTTATGTAGACTGTTCAAATTGCAAATTGGTAATTTCTGATTACGTGAACCTGAAAGCTGTAAACATGCAGTCAAAGAGTAATCTTGTTGCCACGATACTTGCATGTATATTTAGGCCTACTGACTGATACTTACGAACTATCGTTTAGATCGAAAAGCTTAGAAGCAAGGCCCGACATGGCCAAGCGCGTTAAGGCGTGCGACTCGTAATCTGAGGGTCGCGGGTTCGCATCCCCGTCGCGCCAAACATGCTCGCCCATTTAGCCGTAAGGGCGTTATAATTTCATAGTCAATTCCACTATTTGTTGGTAAAAGAGTAGCCCAAGAGTTAGCGGTGGGTGGTGATGACTAGCTTCCTTCCTTCTAGTCTTACACTGCTAAATTACGGACGGCTAGCGCAGATAGACCTCGTATAGTTTTGCGCGAAATTAAAAACAAACAACATGAACTAATAATATGACAGATGCAAAAAAAATAATAATAAAAGAAGGAGGAAGAGGTCGACGAAACCTAATCCTCCTGGGTGTATAAATATAAATACCCAAATAAGTATGAGAGAGAGAGTGAAGTAAGTCATGCTGTCTTTCTTTTATATCCAGGTGATTTTGCCAAAATTATTATACTATATATTTTTACCTAAAATTGTTTTAATATTTAGTTTTCGAATTTTATCTAAATCATTACTTATTTTTAGATATTTTTGCCTACTCCTATTTTTGGTAGACTCTCTTTCTATTTGGTGAAATACTTGTATGTTTATTATGTTTCTTTTCATTTCAAATTAATATGTAAAATAATATAAAATTATATATATATAAATAGTTCATATAAACACATTAACGTAAGATATGATATCTGACATTTACTTTTCTATAGGAAACAGTGAAATTATTTTGTATAAGAGGGCTGTCATATTTTTTCACACCGACAGCAAACTTTACACTTCATGACGTCAAACCGTCATTAGTCATGATTTCGTCATTTTGACTTTTGCGGAAGTGGTGTGAGAGGAGATTTTTGATGAAATAAGTGATTTTGTAATAGTATCTTAGGCCTAAGAAAAATCAATACGAAAGCGGTCATTACCAGCTTTCTTAATGAACGATTATTTTTCTTGCAAGTTTTATAAGACATAATAATTACATTAAGTTATCTTAACGTTTGAAAATGCCTGCTGTATTCCTTGACAGATTACCACTCCCAAGTTTACAAGCCTACACTGCTGTTAGTGTTGTACTTCTTTCGTGCTCAGTTTATTATGCTGTGCAAATTACATCGGATCCTGAGTGGAAGTTAAATGCAACACTTGAATTTGAGAATAATGAAGGAATCAAAAATCAGACTATAGAAAACCGGAAAGAGTTATCATTTGATGAACTGTTGTTGGAAAATATAATTTTCCGTCGTTTACTCGAGATTGTGATATTTATGATTCAGGAACCTCTGTGTATTTGGGTAAATGGTTTTAATACTTTTTATTATTAGCTAATGTAGTAAAAGTTAAAACTTGCTAACACTTACAATTCCGAAAGCAATTAGTGTTTTGGCTGAAATAGTGGAATTTTTCTATGCAACAATTAGAGATGGTCAAGCAGCATTCTCTGGTTTAGCATTTGGGGGCTCAGTGGTTTTTGTACAATGAAAATAAAAATATTAACACAACATTGCATTCCACAGTTGCAAATTAGTAGGTTCACACTGTAGGCTCAATTACTTAGCTTATATTTAATAATAAAAGAAATTGTATTTGTTAATCAACCATTTGCTTTATATGCTATATTCCCATTTGAACAATGTTAACAAAATGTCAGTGGTTTATTGCTTTACCTGGTAACCTTATACAGGATGACATCCTTATCAAGGCAAGATAAAAGGTGGTTCTTTAAGTCCATTCATTTCAAACTCATACACGTGTGTGTGTGTGTGTGTGTGTGTGAATAAATAAAATGAAAATTCTCCATAATCATATGTTAGTAATAAAGTATTGTCTTACCAATGTACTTATGAAAGAATATGCTAGGTTTTATAATCACATTGGTTGTAAGTTTTGAAGTACCATGATTGGCAGGTATGCATCAGTTATTACTTCCACCCATTGTATGTCATGTCATGATGTAATTAATACATTATTCATAGCTACACCCAACAATATAATGTACAGCAAATTATTGTCAGGAGGATATAGTTTATTTATGCCAAATTATATGACATAAGGTGCCTTGTGCTCAATCCAACCATCTCTGAACCCTTTCCAAAAATTGAATGTTTTTCTTAAGGAGCCCAAGACTGAACACAATACTGCAAATGTAGCTTAACCAGTGATCTGTACAATGGAATTATAACCTATTCAGTCTTATGTTTGATATTTCTGTAGATACAACCTAAACTTCTATTTGACCTATCAATAACAACAGCACACTGCTTGTGTGGCTTAAGACTGATCATTAATTAAACCAAGATCTGTTTCTTTCATGACATTTATAATATTATTACCATTCAAAGTATAATAATCCAGGTGCATTATCTTGCTTTTATTATAATTAAAATTCACTTGCCATTAATTGCCTAACTCACGAAATGACTTGAATCATTTTGTAAATCAGCAACATCCTCTTCACAGCAAGCAACACCAAAGCCCTTAATATCATCTAAAAAGGTAATTTATTGACCTTTCATCTGTATCATTAATGTAAATCAAAATGAGCAAAGGTTCTAAGACTAAGCCCTGAGGTATCTCACTTTGTACCATTAGCCCAGCTTGACTGAACTCCTTTTGTAAAAACCTTCTGTTTTTTTTTCTAGTCAGTCACTCTTCTACCCAATTTGCTATTTATCTCCCCATATCTGTAGATATTTTTTTTAATAAGCCTTTTATGTGACACCTTGTTAAATGATTTTTGGTAATCCAGATATACCAAATATCTACACCCTTACTCTCATCTACATAAGCAGTAACTTTTTTAAAGAATATCAAAGGGTTTATAAACAAGATTTTCCCTCACTGAAGTCATATTGATTATCCAATAAAGTTATAAACTTTGTTAACTCTCTCAGTGCACATTTGGTCAATTTAACCAAACATGTGACATCTTTATACTCTTTTAAAGTCTTCATAAATACAATGTTTATAACTTTTAATAATGTGTTACATCTTTAAAAGTTTGGCACTCTTTCATTTAATGTTGTATGTCTTTCACGTATGAAAAAATAATCATATTTTTCAGTAAAGTATTTTTAATAAACTAAAAGATTTTTTCATTAGTATGTTGAGTATTTGTTCTGAATGGTTGATAAGCAGAGTAATTTGTGTGTTTTTGTTTCTTCTTTACATTTAGTTTTCTGTTGTTACCATGTACAAAGTTGTTGGACTTGTGTTATGATCCCAAATTCCATAGCCATTACAAAATTCATTTTTTCCTGTTAAGTTTAGCTCAGTTACTGGAGTTGTCTTCAGCAAAGTAATTGTTTTTAGGTGATGTTCTATTAAACAGTTTCACTGATTAATAAGAATTTTCATTGACTGTTCAAGATCTAAACATGTTGCAGCTCTAATTTTTTCTGTTATGACAAACTAGATTTTCATCAGAGATTTATGAAAATATCTTGTACTAACATTTTTCCTATTTCAGTTGAGTTTGAAACTTGCATGGAATTTATGATGGTGGAGTTACTTGAGTCATGCTCACCTTCTGATAATTAGTTTTATTCTTTAGTTTGAAAGCTTTGAAAATTTAGATTATTACGTTAGTCTGTACTGTTGATCATTTCATTAGTCATTTTCTTCATTATTAGAGTGGGTGTGCTAGTTGGATCTATTACAAGTTCTGGTTTCAGTGCTAAGTATTTGTTTTTGTAATACATTGTATACAGATAGTAAGGTTATAGAGTTATTCAGGATAAGACCTTCACATATTATCTTTTGTATAAACATAACTGTTAAATAAGGTAAATCTTATTTGATAACATTGCATCTAATATCTTTCATCAAAAATGGATGAGTGTGGAATTTTGAAGACACCTAGTGGATAATAGGATCTAAGATGCTTCTTTTAATACACACGTAGTCATTATGTAACTTCCACCAATGGTTGTAGACTGAAAACCTTTATATAGGATTTTAATATTATTTTATATACAGTCAAACCAGTATTGTTCTTATGGTTACTGTCATATAATTTGATTTATGGTTATTTCAGTTGTGCTTAGTATTTTTATATGGTGTTAGTAACTTCCTGCAAGTCCCAGTGAGACCTGAACAATTTGCATTTCCTAGTGTTGCAAGTGGCACCATCTCTTTAAGAAAGAAAAGGTGAAAAAGAAACAGTATAATCAGTGATACTCTGTCTGAAGTTTCTTTGGGAACAGGAATGGGTGACTTTAGCTTAAGTGGTGTGAACTGTGATGTATTCCAAGTATTTATACAATATCCAAACAAGTAATGTCTTGCTACACTAATAGTAAATATTGTCTGATGTGGATCACAGTTTTCTCATGCAGTCATCATAAGTAGACTATGAGGATTCAAAAGGCAGTTTAAATTTTAAAGATCATGTAAAAACAAAACTGAATTATTAGGATTGTAGTAATAGAATAAGGTCAGTCAGAAAATGGAAATAATATTAGTTTTTTTTCAAGGTTGTTGGTGTATCTAATCAAAAAAGATATTTTCAAAAACACTATCTGTAGTTTTCATAATTATTTTCTTGGCATTGATAGGATTTCTTCTATAGAAAATACCTTGACACATTTGTAATATGCATGTGGAGTTGTTCTAGTGAGTGAGTTGTGTGGCATAATATTCAGAAAAACAATTTCACTTTATTCTCTTTACTGCCAAAAACAAGTCTATATGACTCAGTTCAATAAGCATAGCTAGCATTATCTAATCTTTAATAAGAAAATGACAACTTATTTGACCCAAAGTAAAAAGTAGTGGCTTAACAAATTTCAAAGTTAAAAGAGAAGCCATTTGTTTATCACTAATAATGTGAATGAGACCAAAATGCACTAAATATTGTACAAATAACACCTTTCATCAAATTCAAGTTATTTTATCCTGTTTATGTGTGAACACTTTATCACCAATTGTTTAAATATTGATTACTAAAATGAAGTGTTACATGAATGTTAAAGAAATGACATTTATTTTATAAAATTGTTTCCTTTGTTACCTTACTAAGAAGTGTTTGTGAACAGGATTTTAAGAAGTTCAATATATTAAAATAGTTTTATTAGAAGTTGAAATGTTTTGCTTTAGCAACTGATTTCACAGAAAAGATAAACAAGTAAATTCCAAACACATTGTTTTAATAATATACATTTCTATCTACTTTTTTTTTTGATGTCACATATTTTGTCATTGAACCTGTTTGAAAAACAGGTTAATACCTTAAGTTCTAGAAAGAGTGAAACAGCAGAAGGAGATGGGGTTAAGCAGAAAGTCGTATTTAAAAAGAACAGTTGAAGCAGTTTGCCTATCTTTTTGTACCAAGTTATAGGCCAGGAAAAGCTTTCTTATTCTAGCCATGAATTTTAGATTGAGGTTTTTTATATCTATGGTTTCTACTAGTCATGAAAAGAAAATGTTTAACAGTGGATATAATGAACATGCTTGGTTACTGGCTCTTTTCAAAAATGTCATAAACTAATTAACTACACTATAGTGAAAATGTTTGTACATAGTTGTTTTTGGTTTTATAAGATTGGGTGCATACTTTTGTGGGTATTATTGGGTTGTCTGTGTTTCTCTGAACTGTATACCACTGATTACTGTGTATCACCAGTTGTCTGTCACAAGGGTGAGTTGTCTGGTATAGTTGGTATATCAGATGATTCGTTGAGGCTGGGGGCTTTGAGTAAATGTCAACTCGTCATTGCTACATAAAATGTAGATGGTGATATATTGCTAGCTATTATGTTTGAATTAATGACTTCATTAAATCACTAAAAACTGTTTCATGTATTGTGGTATCTTTAATAAATTATTTCTTAAGAACAGAAAGTGTATATGAAAATGTACTATTACTAATAAATTGTCATTGAAAAGAATACTGATACTGATTGTTACCTGTGGTATTTTTCATTTTTTTGCTGAGTGAATCTTGAAAATGTAAGTAAAAGAGTAAGGCATATCAGCACTCTAGCAGAAATGAAAAGGGAGTTTTGATAATCCTGTTATTATTTCTGTATTCACTGAAATATTTCAAGTAATCATTTTGATACAAGGAAGTATAGATTGATCACTGTTCAAAAGCATATAGAGATGGGTGTGGTTTCACTACTAAGATAAGTTTATGGTATCTACCGAAACTTTTCCTCTATCATAAGAACTCGCTTCATATGAGCCTAAACTACATGAGTTCCCAGACCATAATTAGCTAATACTGTACAAAATGAACAAGAGTGTGTTCTACTAATTGATTATTTTTACACTTGATTTAGCAACTATTGTATCAAGAGCATCTTCAGTCTGGTGATTCTGTGTATAGTAGTAGTACATAACATCAGTATGTGAGGAAATCTGCTTTTTTAGAACTCCAAAGTGTGTAGATTATACTTCCTTAGAGTACTTGCAAAAATACATTTTGAAAAAAATCAGTTTATCACGCAATTTTTAAATTTTAAGTTGTTTTTTTTCATTGTCTAATGTTGTATTGTGATGAAAATATGCTTAAGGAACTATTGCAACTGAATGATGAAGCTGAACTCATCAGTTTTGCACTCCACTAATACTTAGCCATAAATATGACCTGTGTCTATTTATTCTTTGCCACCTCTGCTTCTCTATTGGTAATGTGGTGCATTTTTGCAAAGCTGTCCATCAGATAAAATTTCATGTTCTCCCTTGCATGTATCATGTGGTTCTTTACATGCAGTTTGTTTTGTGGGTCACAACACATTAATAAACACAAAGCTTCTACCTTGTTTTCTTTAATGACCTTTGAATATCAGCCTTATGATGAAATGCAAATTACACTTGTATGTGATAATTTCCTGTATCCAACCCTGATGTCTAAGATACTCATCCAGTAACCTCTTAAACTTTGTAACTTTTACCATGACTGAAAGCAAACTTCATAGGCTAACCACACTATTAGAAAAGTGTAATGGTGCTTTAACTAATGTCATCAATTTGTATAATCTGAGACCCTTTATGAAATGTTATCAGGATTTGTAGATTTCAAGCTTCTAAAAGAATTTAAAATTTCCTTCAGCCCAACAAAAACATCTCAAAGTACATCAGTCTATGCTCTCCAAACTTGAAATCATAATTGGTGTTCTCTGAATATTCTACAACTTCTTAACAGATGTAGCCAACACCTTAGAGTAAACCATGACATTTTTTTACTTGTACTCAACATTTATACATATACTGCCTTTAATGTCAAAAGGTATGTGGAAGTTGTTAGCTCAAATTACAAAATGGTTCAAATGTCTCTAAAACTAAAGCATCTTCAACAGTTTAAAATACTTCTTAATTTAATATGATCTGAAAGTTATTTTACTGTAATTGAGAATGGGAGTTGGCAAATGACGCACAGAATCGTGAAGTACACTACTTGTAACATTGTGATTGCATTCTCATTAATAACAGCTTTCTCTCTTCTACCATTCAACCTACTCAAGCCATTTAACTAGTTTATCTCTTTACCAAAGAGATCCAATTTTCGCAAGAAGTCTTATGTACCACCTTGTGAAAAATATTTGAGAATCTGTGTACATCAAATCCACTACATTATTTTTCTAGATTAAATATAGCATTTGAAAAAAACCAATATTTTATTTCTAAGTCCATTCTATCTGTAAATATTCTAAAACTATTATTAATTATGGACTGTTATTAAACTTTCAACCATTGAAGTTACACACTAACTGGTTGGTAAATACTTAAGACATTGTTTATCTTCCAACCCCATCTGAAAACAGTTGGTGGTATATTAGCTGATCTCCCATTTTATAATGGATTCATGAGAAATGACAGTTAACAGTCTACAAATCTATTGTTTTATTGCATTCTTTACCTTACAGTATAAATATTTTTCTTTTACATCATTTCAGTTAGTATTTCATACTGTAAAAGTTTTTTCCAGTTACAAAACACACTTGCAGGCTTATATATTCCTTGACTAGCATTCAAGTAATACCTATTGTACTGCAAGGACTGCTGTCAGTGTCCTTAAACTGTTGTTGACACATCATTGTTTCATAGTATTACACTTTTTTATTATACAAGATATAATAAAACTTGCTTATTATATTTAAATCTTTTGCTGTATTATTTTAATTACATTTTGAAACATTCTATGTATAATATTATAAAACTATATATTTTGGGTTCATGAGTAATGTGTATGGGATTAGATGTAAAAGGTATATGACTGAGAAATACACTTAAGGTGGGCTGTACAAGTTGCCTATAACATCACAAAGAGTAAATGTATATGCTATTAGTTAGAATGTAAAAACCATATCACACCAGGTTCAAGACAGGTATTTACAACCCTGTAGTTATTAGATAATGCTGACTATTATTGCTTCACTGGAACTACTAAACAGCATTTACATCAGGTTAACTGATGTTTGACACATATGGATACTTTTCATAATCACTTACATTACGTTGTTGCTAGTAAAACTAAGAACATACCTGATTGTGAAGGTACTCTGCACAGTGTGTCACTTCATCTGTATGAACAATCAGGGGTGTCTATAAAGGCCCTTGCAAACAACTTTGTCAAATTATCTCAAGCTCCATTGTTTTGAGAAAGGCTTTTATTTCATATCATAAAAAAAATTGCTTGTCTAGATTCATTTTACAGGTGGTTATTGTATAGCTATCATTCTTGCTTATCAAGTAGAGCAAAACTAACATTCTCCAATATAGAAGCTTTAGTTGGCATAAATACAGACTTTTGGTGAATCTAGTGGTGGTCATACAAAGGGGGCAACAGATATCTGATACTTAGTAAACCAAGAAATCTCAGGTGCCAAAATAATAGCTTATCCTTAAAGAAAAGTTGTGATCCAGTTTTTAATTTTGTGCATGTGAAGCATTTTAAACATAAAATACAGAATGCTGATTTTTGTTTTGTAGGATTTAATGATTTAAAAGGAGAAACAGTCATAATCTTTACTGTATGTAGAACTGTGTAAAGCATACGGAAGCTTCCACATCAGTCATCTTAGTTGTGTACTTTCTGATTCATGGGTGGGTTTATTGGTTAGTGATGAAACATTGCACATCTGAAAATCATTACAGAACTGTATCAATTTGGACTTTTATGATTATTTTGATGTTTAGTGGGAATGTAGATGCTATTTTATGCTCTTCTGTCATTTGATTGTATCTTAGATATTGTGTTTATGAAAAATTTGTGGATAATAGGAATAAAGTGCCATAACTTGACATTTAGCATGTGGTAGTTATATCTACAGGTAGGTGAATGTATTATCTAATGATAAGAACAGTGATACCTATATCATGAAGAAAGGATATTATCAACTATGATTTAAGGAATAACTTTGAAGTGGAGATTTATTTGTTAATTAGGGTTTTTGTTAACAGTGTAGACTTCTTACATATAGGTTTTAAAATTGAAATGTCAGATCATTTGGAAAGGGGCAAAAACAGGATGTGAAAGTGTAAATAAATTATTCTAGAATTGTGACCAAAGTTATGTGGGCTCCTGAGTTTGTGAAAAGTAATTAATCCTTTTCTTGTAAGGCTCTTTTTTGTTTTTTGGAAATAAGCTAAAAGTAAGTTGTTTTTTTTTATTTTGGTTTTTAATTGCTTATTTGAATAATGCAAATAAGTAAATATATAGCAAGAAATAGTGTGTCCAAATTATATAAAGGAGTTACAAATGAAGTCCTTGGATAAAATTTTGGCTGATTTATATATCTTTCACATTGGAGATCACAAACAGATTTTGTTCATTGTGAAGTGAATTTCAACCACTATAAACAAAAACAATAGAGAAGACTTGCACAGAAAATTTTTTCCTTTTTTTTTCAATCAGTTGAAATGCATGAGAGTGTTGAGTAGGGGAACCTAACAAACTACCATGTAACTGCTTATTACTAAGTTTACTGAGAAGTGTTTTCATGGTGTAACCTCTAACATTCATCAGCTGAAATAGGCAGAGTTTTAGGTTCATGAATATCTCTTAGACATTGATAGTTCCATCCTATTTCTTCACATGTATTACATACTACAGGTCAAACATCATGCCACTACATGGACATGAAAGATCTAGTCGGTGTTGGTCTGTTGGATAATGGGATTAATTGCCATCTCAATATGTACAAGAGCAGGGACACTGAAATGCTTTATTAATATTTATTTTATGGTACATGTAATAAGATCATAATCACCAAAGCACAGCCTTGCCTTTTTCAAACATCAGCAGTTAAGGCTACTGACAGAAGTGATACACGTAATACAACTGATTAAATAACATTAGTAAAAAATCATTTGAGTATGGAGAAGATTGACAAAACAAGAATTTATCTTAGTCACTAGGAAATGCACAGGGAATATGTACACACATTTTTTGCCTGTTCGTATTATATGAATTACATGGTGAAATATGTAAGGTAACTGCATGTGCCTGTATAAATAGAATTATACTATCAGGTAAGTTAATAATGTGTGTGTGTATATATATATATATTTATCTGAAACTGTTTAAGAAGTGATTAATGTAGGAAATCTACTGTTTAGTTAACATATAGGTCCACACATTTTAATGGCTGCTCTCTTGGAAAGTATGAACTGGTGTATTAGCAATCTCTTACCTTACATTTGTGCAAGTTTTCATTCTAATCTGATACGGTTAGTTTTAGATCTTTATTTACATGGTTCTTTTTATATTTAATATGAAACTATATAATGGCAATATATGTTGGGACATTGGAGAAAATAAAGTATCTCATGAGAGGTCAGTAGGTCAGTGTTTCAGATGAATTTATTAATTTTTATAATTAGTCATTAGCAAAGTAGCAAAACATATGATAAGAATGAATTTTTAACTGTTAAAATGAATAATGCAAAAACTGCTCAGAGTTGATAATGTTTAGATCACTAATCATGAGAAGTTATGCTACAGTATTTCTGTTCTATTTATTTTACATTGTTACAAACTTTTAGTAATATGTATTAGGTAATGACGTTGCAAGATTTTTACAGAAGTTTAC
This sequence comes from Tachypleus tridentatus, assembly GCF_004210375.1. Classification (NCBI taxonomy): domain Eukaryota; kingdom Metazoa; phylum Arthropoda; class Merostomata; order Xiphosura; family Limulidae; genus Tachypleus; species Tachypleus tridentatus. The sequence goes on from NC_134825.1 coordinate 53,393,129, forward strand.
ATGTTTCAAAGAGTAATGAACTAGTGACATACTTTTAGGACATAAACATGTTTATTTGTAGCAACAGAAATTTCTGTGTTGACTTTTCCTGTTTGACTGGAATGAGTGATGTGACCATATTACCAGTGAGTATGTATAGAAATAAAGTTCATTAAAACTAAACTTGGTATTCATATGCTGCGTACTTGCTAGTACAAGTAGAACTAGACTGTACAGGCAGAAAAATTATGTAATCATAGTGAGTCATACTTGAGGGAGAAAAATAAAAAAACTTTCAATATATTTGTAACAAGGCACAAAATGATATATTCATTTTTATTTTATTTTTACAAAAATGAAATAAAAAACTATATATTTTCAGGTGTTGTATTATATGAGATGTATTTTGGCTTCATTAAAATATTTCAAGGCAAAACCTCCAGTACGCATTTCACTGACAGGCATTTTTATGCTTGAAAGTAATTCAAATACACTGAAGTAATTTCCTAAATTGTTTTCATTTTTAAATTATTTATTAAACTTGTACAACTGGGATTTTCCTGCTGGTACCAGTTCATATGCTTACTATATTCATATTTTCCCCTTACCTTTAACTAAAAAAGACATTCTTAGTGATTTGTGTAGTTTTGATTTTTTTTTTAAATGTAAAATTTTGTGTGATTATTTAGTGAGAATATATCTTTTTTTAATGTGCAAATTTGAATTTGATTATAGTTCTGTAGCTCTGTATTTATATAATAAAAGAAATCTAAATAATTTAAAGTATTTTAAGCACAATTTTGCCTTTATAATATTCAAGTAATGTATTATAACTAGTAAATATGCTGATCCCCATTTTCTTAGTTTCATCACATCATCCAGTGTTTGTTTTTTAAATGTATATATATATACAGCATTTTTATTGTGCACTCAAATTTACTCAGGTTTGTGGTTAATTTTTGTTCAGGACACTGCTGGAAGGTAATCCATGATGATGAGAAAACCTACTTGTAGAGAAAATTATATATTTAAAAACAGCAGGTATGGGTAGAGAAAGCACTAGTAGAGGAGTGAACTACTACTAGTGCTTTCTCTACCTATACCAGTCGTTTTTAAATGTATAACTGCTTTTGGGTGATTTATTTTTTTTCATGGAAATTAATCACACCCTTTGCGATTTGGAAATATAGAACTTTTGCAGTGCTTTATTGATGTTGGAGTGTCATCACTTTTTACAAAAGGTTGTGGTTAGATATTTAAAATGAATGAATTTTGTGATTACTGAATGAGGCTCAGTGCATCACCTTGCATGAAATAGGATAAACTTGTGACAAAACACTAGATATCACAATATTTAAAGAAATTCATGTACAGTTAGGTATTTAATAAAGTATTTTGCAAGCTACAGCTTCTTATGGTTTTCCTATTTGTCTTCTAATGACTCCAAATAAGCATTGGGATGATGCCAGGACAAATATATCAATCCTTTTGTTAAAAAAAATGTAGAATTTAAAATGTGAGTTTGCCAAATTAAGCCTTACAAATATAAACTGAAAAGCCAGAACATTTTTTAAAGTTTAACTTACAAGATATAATGACTAGCTCAAAAACTGCACAGCATGTGGCAATCTCAAAGGTTTCAAGGGCAGGTAGTCTAGAAGCAATTTCTAAAAATGGAATTTTGAATATTGGTTATCTGTTACATTTACTGTATTACTAAAGTTTAGTTTCATGTTTTTAATACATGTTTAGGTATTATCATAGTTTTCATAATATATGTGGTTCTAAGTGAGTTTAATAAATTAAAAATCAAATTTAGTTTCTGCACACACTTTATTGCAAGTGAATATCCTTTTTAATTCTAGAAAATCTTAGATTTAGTCAAAGAAAAATATTTAGAATGTCTTCTATTCCAAAGTATAATTTGTATAGTCTTCCTCAAGATTTTAAGTACATTGTTAGATTATGTTAATATTATAAAACTTTGATAAAGGCATTTGTCTGAGTGATCATGCTGCATAATATTTCTAGAGATGTACAAATTACAAGTATGAGTAATGGTTTGAGTAACTGTAGTAATGTTAATTGTTATAAAGTGCTCAGTGAAACTTGAGTTGCATTCTAATAAGTTTTTTTTTATGTGACAGACCTTAATCAACATGGCCTACTGTTGTTTGATCCTAGTTGGGAAATTCATACAAAAGCTGGTGTTTGGTGAGCTACGAGTATCAGAACAGCAGGTACTACTTTCCTACTTTGAAGTTAAGAACTTTTACTCATTATCTTTTAAAAAATCATATCTGTTTTTTTATTTATGTATATAGTCCCATGTTACACCTTAGAACCAAATTTGCTTATCTCTTCAAACCTGTAATTTTTGTACTTTCTGTTGGTTTACAAAACATTGCTAAATTTATTTCAAACCAAAAGCATAGCACATAGGTTGTTTTTATCCCAAATTTGTCTCACAATATTTTATTACCTGATAAAATTAAGCTATTGTAAAGTTCTTGACTTATCAGGTGGCCAATTTGATTTTGATTGAAATGGATTAATACATGTCTATTTCATCTTTTAAGCATTTCTTAAAGATATTTTTATTGACCTATAAGCTCAGCCTTGTGATGTTAAAAAAACAAACTAGAAACTATACCTAGTTCCTGTTTTGATCCTTTTAGGATTAATGATTATCAGTGTTTTGCAAGAAGTACATGCTATAACAGTATTTATTAAATTATGATAGATAACAGACCTGGAAACTTGATAATTTTTTGATTTAAAAAATTAGTGTTTTAATTTATATTATACAACTTTGTTTTCATACATTATTCAGATACAACTGCTTTTGCTAAGCAAGAACTTTAACACATACAATATTATAAACTCCTGCTTATTCTCACTATACTTAGATCAATGTTTAGAAACTCTTACAACATAGGCCAATGTATACACATGCAAAATTGTTACTGCAATTAAATACATTCACACCTAATGTAGAAAAAAATCGTCACTTTAGAGTTCTGTTGAAAATGGTAGTTTGTAGCTTGATCTACAACTTGACAATGTGCACAGAACAAGCTTAAAAAAAACAAGTTATGTAAGTGTTTGCTCTAAAGGGTTGGTGACCAGATATCAGTCATTGCCACTGTTATTAGTATCACTAACACTTGGAGATTTTATAATGAATTAACTGTGCTATTTTGCTTATTCAGTTCTTGTTTAAGTTTTATCAGTAGACTTGTTTATACACAGCCATAGTTTCAGTCCTCAAAATTAGTGATGACATATGGAAGAACTGTCATAAAAACTGTAGTATTTTGTAGTAAATGTTAAGAACAGTGACAAAAAAAATGCTGTCACAAGCAAGGAGAAGAAAACTTTCCAGTTATTTTTCTTTTTTAATATTTAACATATAAACTCTCTCTCCCCATTTTATTTCAAACACTCGTGTCAGTCTGTTTACATATTTTTACCACATACATGCACATTCTAAGCTATAATGGGTATTCCAGTACTTTGCACAGAACATTGAAATTATTGATAATTCCATGTTAAGTAGCTTTCACATTGTATTGGTGTATTTAATAAAACTTTTTCATGAAAATTTGATTGAAAACCAGAACTAACAAGTAGTGTCAAGCCATGTGAAGTTTCATTTTAGTTCAAGTATAGTTTAAGTACTTGTTCATACAGAGCAAACTAAAAAATTAAGTCAGTTTTTGTTATTTGAAAAATATCAGTGTTTGAAAACAAAGTTAAGGGTCTGTATTTTACTAGCATTAAACAATATAACCTTTTATACATTGAAAGCATTAATGTTGACTTTCTGTAGAAGCCGAATATCATATGGGCAGAATGTAACAGTTTATGCATCAGGTTTAATTTGGTAAACTACTTGTAAGTTTAATATTCCATCAGAATATTTAATAAACATGAAAATATAATGCAAGTTTTATTTTTTACCTTGTTGAGGATGCTTGCCTTGTAGCTTTGCTTGTATGTTAACTTTTTTGATACAGGCTCATGCAATTTAGTTGTGTGAATTTCACTTGTGCATCAATACATGTGGTAACTCTGAATTTTCTTAGAGTATCATCAACAACTGGTAAGATTTTGTTAATGATCATAAGTATCTTTTACACAAATAGTGATGGTTTTATAATTGTTTACTAAAAATGTTATTTTTCTATTGTAGTTACTTGCATTTAAATATTAACAAATTTAGTGCAAGATGATTTTTATTTTAAGTTAAAAATACTCATTGTCTTATAGTTTTAACATTTTTGTGGCATAATCTCTAGAACCTCTTAAAAGGATATCAAAAGCTCTAAGGTAAATGTTTATATTGTTTTTCATTCTCTCTTCCTTTTAGGAAATAAAAAAACAAATATATCTTCTAACTTTTTGTAGAATATCTTTAAAGATTTTCTTTTTGTTATATTTTTTTAATTTTTTTCACATAGTTAATTGTTAACGTTTTATTTTCCTTTCTTATCCTTTACCTACTGTTAATTTCAAGACAAGTCAGTGGTGCTCTTGAGGCATATTAATTTCTTTGGAAGACATGTACAACCTTTTGGCAAATTTTTTGTTCAGGACATAATATAGTGGACCTTGAGAATGGAAGCAAAGTATGATGTATGTTTAAAAAATGTAACTTATAATTATACATTTTATAACATAAAAAATAGATAATTAGCTAAGATATAGTAGTTCTTCAGGTTATATGAGATCCACTCATAAGAGGTTAACAGTTTGCCGGTAAGAACATGCACATTTATGGTCAACTTTTGTTTTCAAGCATCAAGTGTGCATTATAAAAGTAATGAGACTATAAGTGGTCTTAAAGTATAAGGCAATTTTACATAGACTTACAGCAGTATTGAATAAGCATACAATGTTGTCTGTTTATTACATATACAATCACATAAGTAATTACTGAATGGCTGCTCTCTTTCTCTTTGTTATCAGTTAATTTATACTATACATTTCAGCTGGTATTCTATTGTCATGTGTGAAGGGATAGGGGGGTTCCTGGAGAAGGATTGTGTGTGGTGATAGGAGCTTGGATTCAGATTTTAGCTTCTTTTTTAGAAATGGAAGTGCTATCATCTCAACATATATATGAGAAAGTTGAGGTCTTAAGAAATTTAGTTGTATGAATCCACATAATGTGACATTATACATTTGAATTACTTTATATAGTAATTTGAAGATCTGCTGAATTTATAATTTATAAATTGTTCTTAATATGTTTTGTTACCATTATATGATTTTTTTTCTCACAGCATATCAAAGACAAGTTTTGGAATTTTGTCTTCTACAAGTTTATTTTCATCTTTGGAGTTATGAATGTCCAGTTTATGGATGAAGTTGTTCTCTGGTGTGGTTGGTTTTCTGTGTTAGGATTTCTTCACCTACTCTCTCAGCTCTGCAAGGACAGGTTTGAATATGTAAGTTTTGTGTTTTATCACCATTTGAGTGAATTTCTTTCAGAGACATCGTTATCAATTTGAATGTAAGTTATTTTATTGAAAGGCTATCAAGCATCTTGTACATAAACATTTAGCGATACATGTGTTTTCTATTACTTAAAAGTCTAAATGATTAAAGATATGTTTAGAGCTCAAGAAAAGTTACAAAAACTAAATGTTTATTGACTGATGTGTGTATTTCAGAGCTATGTTTTTGTATATATCATAACGTACAGAAAACAACAGACTATTTAGTCCTTCAAGACTGTCCTTGAAAAAAGTAAAAATTTAAACTAATCCTTTATTTTTTAGGAAATCATAATTTTTCATTTGAAACACTGGTCCTTTATCTTGTTAACTTCCCATCCCCACAGATAATCTTTTTAATTTCAATAAGATCACCTTTTAAACTTTTTTCAAGATAAAAGTAAATCTTAACTTGTTCACTATAGGATAACCCTCCCTTTCCTGGAAATACTCTGATAGTCCTTTTTTGAACCCTTTCTAATAGTTCAACATTCTTTCTTAGATAGGGAGACACCATACGTAGTACTGCAAGTGAGTTCTAATTAATGATTTTTATATATAGAGAATTACATTTGTTGACTTATAATTGGTATGCCTATAAAGACACTCTAAGTTCCTTTTAGCTTTACTACAGATAAAAAAAAAAAGCACTGTTTAAGTAGCTTAAGTGACTTACCATTATGTTGGGATGATTTTCATCAATCACACTGGTAACCGGGTTTCCACCTTTGTTAAAAATGTTATTCAAATGATAAACTAAATGCATTGCCTTGTACTTACTATAATTAAAGGTCATTTAACAAATATTTGTTCAATTTATCAAATGATCCAAATAATTCTTTTAATACACTCATATTACTTGAAACATTTGAGAGTTTTTGTCATATTTGGTAATTTATTAATTAACTAATTATATTCCTAATAATATCTTTAAAATTAGAAATTACAAAGGTCCAAGTAATAACCTCTGTGATACTGTATTGATAACAAGGGTCCAGTATGACTGAACTCTAGTAATAACATTTTTCTCTCTCATTTAGCTGCCTTACAGTCCATGTAACTATTTTTATTCAACCTCAACTGATGTGGTTTTCTTACCTTTAATGTATCACCTTATCAAAAGATTTTTGAAAGTGTGTACAAGTCCACATCTTTTTCAGTTGTCCAGATGGCATACTAGAAATGGTGAATTTATAAAACAAGATGTCATTTAATGAATCCTTTTTTTCTTTTTTTACAATATTATATTTCGCTAAATGATTTTTGAAAGTTTCATTAATTCTGAAATCTATTTCCAGTACAAAAAAGTAACATTAACCAGCCTATAATATCCATTGCAATCTTCATTACCCCTTTTATAGGAGTAACATTATCAATGCTTAAACCCTTAGTCACTTGCTTTCTGTCTAATGAGCTACTAAATATGAAAGAGATGGGCTTGCATAGCTACATTTTTACTTCCTTCAACCCTCTTGCTATAGGTAGGTCAGAGTGAGTATGTCACAACCTTTTAGAGAGTTTGAAGTTTGTTGTCTTAGTCTTTTCCCTGTTATAATTTTTTTATCACCCTTCTCTAAGTACATAATATAATTTGCTCATTATGATGTAGGTATTGCTAAGGGAAAGTCTAAATTTTGTAGCCTTTAGTCGAATTTTTTACGGAGTCATAAATGTGAAAATCATACACACTTACCATGCCCACCTCTTACATTTCCTTTTTCACAAATTGTCAGTAGTTTTCTCTGACATTTTATACAATATTATTTATAATGAATATAAAGATGAAGTTTCAATAAAGTGCATCACCTCCGCTCACATAAATATTCTCATTCAGTGCTGTCCTCTATGTGTAAAAGTTTTGGACATGCTACAAGCCTTGAAACTCCAACCTATCTGCATACTGATTCAAACGTACCTCACATAGAACTATTTGTGCGACAAACTCTTCACCAGTAAGAGCACAACATACACTCTCTTAACATGTGACTTTTTCTGTTCATTTGTACTGGACTAGCATTTCTTGCTTGGCAGTACTTGTGTTGTAATGTTTAGTTTGTGCTCTCTTCAAGTGTTTTATTTTAATTTTTTCCCTATCTTTGTATTATTTTCTCTCAACAGGTTTACTCTATTTTACAAGTGATATTTTTAGCTTTTTGAATTATTTTGAAGTTGAATTATTTTATATGTCTATCCAGTTACTTCATTACCAAATTTTTTGTTTGTTTCTGCCGACACAGTTGTGTTATGTTATTTCGCACTATGAATTCTACATTATCACTTTGGAGGTTATATGTTCTATTAGCTCCTTTAACCAGATTTCAGGTTCCTGTACTTCCTGTGAAGATGTTTGGCTTCACTTCATTGAGGAGTAGATTATCCAATGAAATTGCATTTGCTGAACCTCACCTTGAATTTGGGGATCCACACATTTTGCTACACAGTTTGCTGACTTTTGAAATATCAGACATTATATTGTTATAGTTTGTGAATAAATTTATTTATAATGTTATTACGTGTAGTTGTTTAAGTTCTATAACAAGTTTTGTTAGTCCAGTTCAAGTTAAGTTTACGTGTATTCTTTCTCCTATACTGCTGATATTAGGGGGTCTTGTTGTTTTAGGACTGTCTGTAATTCATCTTACTGGTATGTCAGTTATTTGTTTAATTGTATTGTTTTTCTTCGATACATCGTATTCCATAGATAGGTTATTGTTAATACATACTGACTTTTTAATTTCTGTTATTATTATGCTTATTGTGAGGTTAAAATTTTTATTTTAGAACTTAGTAATATCCTTTGTTCTGCACTGTTTGATTAGGCTTAACAAGTCTGTTAATTTCAACTTACCTTTGGTTATACTTAAAAATGAATCATTAATTTGGTTAACAATCCTGTTGTTCTTCAACACATTCCATGTATTACATATGCTTCTTTCTCTTATCAATTTCTTACCATTAATTTCATTTAACTTGTAATTGATAATTCTTGCACTTAATTTTGTTTGTTTGGAATTGTGAGTGATGGTGTCCTATACTACTTGCTCCAAGTATTACTCGTCTTCCTCTTATAATGGCTGAACCCATTTCAAATGGCCCAGATTTTGTCAGTTCCCCATCTTATCATAAATTGCACTTCAGGCTCTGCTGCAAGATCTGCTAGGTTTAACTTAGTTTTATTTTGTTTCAGATATGTTTCAGAGTATATTCCCCTTCTCTTGACATTGTTTCTTGATGATCTTTTTGTTTCTCTTTTGAGACTGGATACTTGCACACCTCACCATATACAGGGGTTAATTTTTTTTTGTCACAGCTTACCATTAGGCAGATTTTCTTTGTGGTTTTATGTTCTTCAGATCTCCTTTAGTCCTATCCAGTTTCTCACCTGCGTAGTTTTTCAGCTTTTTATTACACTACCTGCTCTCTTACAGATAATGTTTACCATTTATTTCCTTTCTTAGTTGTTTTAGTTATATTTGGAGATTTTCATGGAATATTTCCTCCTCTTTCCCTCCATGTTGAGGGTATTGCCATATTCATTTCTCTCTCCACATGTGGCATCTTTCCTTTTGAAATTTTCTTGGATGGGACACCATTGTTTATTTACCATCCACTGCTGATAGGGTGGTCTTCCAGTTGGATTTTTTTCTCCACCAATCCATTTTAATGGTCTTCTTTTGCACATTTAGTGTCATGTGGGGTATCTGCCGTGCTATGTCTGTTGTTTATTTTTTCCTTTTTGGTTTCATTCTGAGATATTGCCATTTTTATTTTTTTCCACAGTTGACAATTTCCCATTCTTTACCTACAAGTTTTCTCCATTCATCTTGTATGTTAGATGCTGTTTTGGTGCTCTGAACCTGTAGGTTCTGTCTCATCACTTTTTAGGTCTTGTCTTTGATCACATTTGGGTTTACTATTTCTGCATGTCTGAGAATGCTCATGGTACGTGTTCTTATTTTCCATTTCTTGGGATACTATCTTATTTCACCACAGTTGGTCCCAATTTTATGCCTTGCTCTTTGGAACCTACAACTCCATTTCATAACATCTTGCACATTTATTCTTGATTCGTTCCAGATAACTTTGTTGGTCTGGTACATGCTTTAGGTTGCTTCATTGTTTTCTTTTTTTCTGTTGAATCTCTCTCCCATATTTTCCTTTCCTTACCCTACTGCTTTGTGTGTGATTCTTTTTCCCCTCTGCCTCTCTGGGTTTTGGGTTTGGATTATGATTCAGTTGGTATTTTATTCATTATATCCTTCTTCAAACCATTAATTAATTCCTGGTGTTTGCACTCCAATCATGCACCTTCCATTATCCCTGCATATCAAACCTGTTATCTGTTAGAAGCACTTTATTTGATGACTTAACAATTATCCTTTCATGGCTGCTAAATACACACTTTTGAGGTAGGGTGTTCCACAAATTACTTGTAGGTTTATCCTCACAATATATTTACATTAAAATGGCTGTTCCAGACTGTACATTACCTGTGGACTTAGTGAGAAAAGCAAAAGGGGATAACTGCCCATCCCTGCCATACCTTGTATTGAATAACTTTGTATGGTTTGCTTTTCAAATAAAGTTTTGTGTTTACCCATTGTACTGTCTTAAGAATTGTCATTTCTCTGGGATTTCCACTTTACTTTCTCTTCCTTTTTCTTCTAGTGGAGTTTTGAGAGTCCTCACCAGTTTCCAGTTCCAAACTGTGAGATGGTAGACATTAGAGGCATCTTCCTGAATGTATTAGTGAAAAACAAATATTGTGCATGTGTACAAATACACACTAAATAAACATAAATGATAATAAAACCATTCAGTTGAGAGTATGGCTGTATTGTTCTAATGGTGTAAATGATGAAATGTCCTCCACTATGTAACACTGGAATAAGCTGTCAAAATTACAGTTCACTCCTTTGATTAGAACCCCTCAACCTACTCCCATGTGAATATTGGTTTTCAGTGGCTGAGTTTTGGATTTAGAGCTGAACGAATCAACTTAAGTCCTCGCAAATGTATTACAAATGTTTCTTTACTCACTCATTTATATGCTTGTTCCTCCATCTGTTGGCCACTTTGGAGGTACTTGCAGATTATTATTGTTCTTCCCCTTGTGTTATTCCTTGATATTCTTAATATTTTGAGGATGTTACTGCACTTGGGGTGGTTCCTGTCATTTAGATATTAAGTGAGATGCCTTATATTACACATACATATTTTTGAGACCAAATGTTGGGTTCTCAGATCAGTTTCTCACATTATTACCAGTGTCCTGTTCATATGTTGGGGGTTACAAGATTCCCTCCAGTCTCATGAACTTGAGGTAAAGCTGGTATGATCCTCTCTCCTACCTTCACCAGATGGCTGGTTCTTAAATTGTGGTTCACTTGCTGCTGGTATTATCCTCTTTCTTACCTATTACTTAATCCCCCACTCCCACACATGTATGCTTGTTCCTGGTGTTCCAGGTTTTGGATGTAGTTGGCTTGCCATGTATGGTCTGTCACACCCAAGCCACTCAATACCTAGAGGTATATACTTTTACTTTCACCCACGTTAATGTATTATGGGATTGAGATTCATGTTTAGTGTGATTCAAATAACAATCCAGCCATAAGTCTTCCCATATCTGCAGTACCTTTTTCTACACTGGGCAAAGAGTATAACTGGTACAGAAGTGGTGCATTCTAGTACATATAATCTTTGATTCCAAAGGGTTCTTTGGGAGTGTCCTTCAGATGCTTTCAAAGGATGCTTCTTTTTCTCCCTCCATCTGTTCAGTGTGAGATTATAGCTATTCAGGTAATGTACCATATTGGTAGTTATAATTTCCCTATGTTGAAAATTTATTTCTGATAGGTACTTACCTCTTATCAAACTTCCCACCTGTTCTCCCCACTAAAAACTGGTGCTTTCATTTTCTAACTAAACTCCAAGTGATAGTTTGGTAGAATTGAATAGAGAAAGTTGCATGTTTTAACAGAGTATGTTGCAATCTTATTGGTAGAGGGTTGTCATCTGATTTGCATGCGAGACATGACAGAATTGGTCATTACTGGATGGGTGGAAGCATCAAAGCTTGTGGCATGTTGGTTTTAAGAATATAAAGGACAGCACCAAACAAGATTAGTTAGTTATGTGAGAGAAAGTAAGTATTACATTTTCAGTATAGGAAAATTATCTTTTTAAGCTATCTTAGGACATTACATTGTTTTCATTACCAAGTAATGTCTGAAAATTTTCTCATGCAGTTTAGATTGAGAAGCATAAGTAATAATATTAAGGTTTTCATGCCATAAATAACCAGTCAAATTATGATGGTTACAGGACATTGTTTGCTTTGTGCTTGTTATTTTTCTGTGTTCTTTGTTGCATCATTTAAGTAAAGAAAAAAACCTAATTGATTAGTATCATTACTATAACATTAAAGTCTATTGGCAAAGCAAAAAAAGGCAATGGTAAGTACTATATTTCTTGGTTTTTCTGTATATTATTTATTTATTGTTATAAAAGTGACTAAAATGTAAAATTAGAAATTTATTTGATTAAATAAATTAATGGGGAAAAAGGAAAATCATTATGAGTTATTCTTTTAAGCAGTTTGTGCATTACAGCTTTTCAATAAGGTAACGTGAGCTAAGTGTTCACAGAGTGATTTACAACTTGTGTAGTGGGATTATTAGTTAAACATGCTTCAAAGGGCGATAAAATCAAATCATATATAAATAGATGTGTACTGTTATGAGCTTTAAGCTATTTAAGGTACACAATTGTAGTTCTCAGTAGTAATTTGCAGTCATTCCAGAAAAAATGATGATTTCATATTTTTTTAAGGTAGTTACATATTAATGTTAGGATTGAGAAAATAACAAAATATAAAGTTTTTATGAAAAAAAATGTTTATTTCAGAGGTTTCAGAAATTACACATAGGAAATTTGAAGATTTTTAGATGAAGAAAAGTATTTTTAATATTAACATGCAAATTTGCATTTGAAGCTGTCAATAGGCTGATTCCAAATATTCACATAGTAAAAGTACTTAATTAAAATAACTGATTTTTAGTGTACAAAAGACTTGTAACATTCATTTAAAGCTTGCCAAATTTCATGATGATACACATACCATATTAAATATTATGCAGAAACTGATTACTTTGTGGTTACAGGGCTGGTCAAATTGGCCAAGCTCATATGAAAAATATTAACTAGTTGTACATGTAGTAAGTCCATTGAAGAAGAAAATTTGACTATAATTTCATATTTACAACAAACATTTAATAAAATATTCAAATCTGTTGTATACAAAAATTATTACAAAAGTGGTTGGACACAGCATATGTTTGAATTGATGATAGGCTGATTCAGACTCTGAGAAGTTGGAGTGCAAGGTGATATTCATATTAAAAGTAAAAATACTTTTATCTGTTGTGCAGTTTGCACAAGTTCTAAATCCTCCAAGATTCATCTTTACAGTTTTCTCAGTATTCCTGTGTACTGTAACTGGTATTTACTTTCCTTTACCATGAATTGTTTTTAATTTGGCAATGTAAAATGAATAGTTAATAACCATTGTGTTAAATACATAATAACATGTCGAATGGCACTCTGTAAAAGGTCATGGGGCCACTTCTAGTGCATGTAAGGTTCAAAGCTGTTTAACAGATATTTAGGTTTTTATGTCTGGATAAGGTTTGGAACAAGAAGCACTGAATAATTTTGTACTAATATGCTATTTCAGTTTACTGTGAAGATGAATCAGTTACCTCTCAGTTTCTGATCATATTAGAATTGTAAAGTATACATAATAAAATATGTATTTAGATGTTATAAGATATTTGATTTTTATTTAGATTATCTATATTAAGAACTTCTAAAATTCATACTGTTTTCATAATTTTACAATAATTGTTACAGCTTTCCTTGTCACCGATGACATCAAGATGGACTCATGTTCGGTTACTAGCCTTACTGAGTGTCATATTAATATCCTCTTCAAGCCTCTTTGTTCTTTGTGTGTTTGTGGGTCTTCAAGCTGGTCTCAACACTTTTGCTTTTATGGTTGCTGAGGTATATTTTTCATTTGTTTACATATTTATAAAACTTACTTAAAATACATTTTGGAAAAACAAAAGACATGCTTTAACATCCAAATCTTATGATTGAAATACTTACCTATGCATGTGATAAGTGATTATAAAGTTAACTTGTTTTAAAAAAAAACATTGTCAAAAGCCTAACTTGTGTATACTTGTTTGTAAAATAATTATCAATTTTTTACTAAAAACATAATTAGATTAATATTTTTGCATAAGGAAAATTAAAAATGCAATTAAAAAAGGTGTTCACAAAGCTAATTAAGATTGTGCTTTAAGATATAATAGTATTTAATGATATGTATATCCTGAACTGTTCTCCTGCATGAATAGTATACTTATTATCTGGAAGAAAATGGACAAGAGTGTAGCAGTGAACACATCAGTAGTAGTAAAATAAAAATTAAACTGATAATTATTCATTGAAATATGTTCCATGAAATTTTAGAAAATTGTTATAAAATTCTATGAAGGTTGGTAACTTATTTTCAAAATTTTGTCAATCTCAGTTTTACTTTGTTTAATTTAAAAATAAAAAAAAAATTATAATTTGTAATAGTTTGTATGTAAATTTTAAATATTGAAATTAACTCATATAATGATGGGGCAATCTCTAACATTATTTTCTACAGAGAATGGTGTTCACTTCACTACCTATAGTAACAGTACAATGTTGAGTGCATTGCTTTAAATGAAATTAGTTTACAAACAAGGGTGTTTCATGTGATAGCCCTGGGTATGAACTACTGCAATTTCCACTGCAGAAAGCTTTTATAAAATACCCTGAAGTCAATATTGTCCTCCTCACCAGCTTAACATGGCTGCTGCAATGTTATAAATTTGTTATTACAGCTGTGTCATCAACATTATAAAGCAGTTAGGTTTATATAATTTTATTTTGTGGTTTTGTATGGTAATATTTGACTACTCTAGACTGTGGGTACATATATTTATACCATGAGCTGCTGGCGGGTCACACGGCACAGTAATATAATACTTCCTGTGTGTCTCATGACCTTCTGGCAGGTCGCACTGAAATTCATCGTATACGTTTTATAGCAGTTTCACTAACTCACTGTTCTTTTCTTTTTAGATTCCAACATCTAGTTGAATATGCAAAATTTGAATTCTAAATGAACATGCAAAAAACCTCATTTACATCTGAATCATTTTATGGATTATCATCTCAACAAGGTTCTCACATAGTGATGCGCCATTTAGTTATTTTTTTGATACAAATGGTTATTTACCATCTAATCCTGACTTTAATAAATCCACTGATGCCTATAGTCACCTGGAATCTCATAGTCAAAGTGGCATTACTGACAATGAAAGCGATGATGCCGTACTCCCAACCAGTGTTTGGCATAAAGTAGATGGAACACATCGAAAAAGCTTTCCTTTCACTGGTAGCCCAAGCATACCAGGAATAAATGCCTCTCAACAACAATCCTGCTTTTTATTCAGAATACTTTGAAAAAAAGCATTAGAAATATTTTCTGATCAGAAGTTGCATTTTTTGATTTGCATAAAAAATAAATTTTTGTCTTTTCTATGTAAAACTTAACTTTTTTCACAATTTTCATACAGAAATCCTCATTTTTTTCTATAATTTTTGCCTTTTTCATGGAAAAATTAATTTTTAGTTACCATACCATAAATTTATTTTATTTCAATGCATTTTTGGCTTTTTTTTAATAGAAAAAATAAACCTTCATGTTTGTTATTTTTTATTTTCCTCCATTCAAAAGATATTGAAAAATTACAAGAGGTAAAAGATGAGGCACTCCTGATTTTGCTGTTTGGCATTGGAAATGACTTTACACTACATGCCAAGGAGAAAATTACAATTGAAATTAGTGGGTGGTGCAGCCTATGAGCTGGTCAAGTGGCACACCAGTACAAATTAGGTGTAATCTGCTGGTGGGTGACTGGATCACACAGCAGCCAACATGTTAAGACTGTCATCGTATGTACTGTCCTTTATACCTCTCTCCAAGTGTACCCAGCTGTCTTTAATTCTGTGGCTATTTACCAAGTGCTCTTAGATCTACCTTTCATTTGTTTACTTTGTGGGTTCTTTGCTAGAGACTAGCAGGTGATATCGGATGTTGTCTTCATTAGGGTATGGTCCATCCAACTCTGCTTCTTCTGTACTGTATTTGTTATTCAATAGGCTCTTAGTAAGTCATGTTGCTTATATTTTCATTTTTGACTTTTTTATGTATATTTTCATTTCTGACTTTTTTTATGCCATTGGGTTTTTAGAATCTTACACAGACAGTTATTAACAAGTGCGTGGAGATGGTTCTAAACTTTTTTGTCATCTTTCATTTCCTGTTGTTGATCTTTACAAAATCACTGATTTCACATTGGAATTGAAAATCCTAATCTTTTGTGGCAGTTTATATTTCTTTGGAATTTCATATGTTTTTCAAAGTTGAGTATGCTGCTTTAGTTTTGCAAATTTTGGCTTTCTGATTTTATGCCACCCAGCTTGTCAGTGATATCTAGGTAAGTGTAGGTGTGATTTTCTCTGAAAAGACCATTGTTGGTAGTAGTGTAGTTCACTAGCATGGTTTTTACCTAGGAGAGTGTTTTTTTCTTGCATTTCTCTGTGGATCTGAAGGGAGTACCAGATCATCAGCAAACTTCATGTTATCCAGTTGAATCCACTTAATCTACTATATCCCATTTCTTTTCAGTGTTGTCTCCTTCATCCATACATTTTCCAGTCTGTCAACTGTGCATGAATGGTGGCTTCTGAGGGATCTTTTGAGCATCTCAAAGACAGTCCATGGCAGATGTTGATTATTAATTATTTTTCATTTGAACTTGTAGAAATACTGATGTGATTTAAATGTGTAGCTGAATGCTTTGTCTTCATGGATGTTTAAGCTGTACAAAGATTGTGGTTTCTCATGACTTAATGGGTTCACCAAGTTAACCTTATAGTATGAAAAGTTCATCTTATAATTTTTATCAGTTCTCTAGATGTTTAAGTTGGAAGAAGTTTTGTGAACTAATCTGTACCATTTTTGTAAGATTGTCATCAGCAGGACAATAATAAACTGCTCACACTTACAAAGGCTAATTAGAGTATACTTCACCTATTATGATGGCACTCTTCCATTTGTCACATACCAGATAATATTGATACAGCTTTTAATGGTTAGTCTTTCAGCCACAGCTGTACTTTGGAAGAAGCTTATGAATGTGGCTGATTTGTTGCTTTTGTAGACATCACATGATGTGTATCTTGTTTATAGTTCCAAAGGAGGTTCCTGCTTTTGCTGCAGGGAATCTATGTTCTTGAGTTATTTTAGGTGACAAGCTATTAAACTTTCTCTGACATATGATTAGTATCCTGTTTTTACATGCTAAGTTCACACCTCATTTCTTACCAGCTTGACTGAACATCACAGCACAGATATTCTTTCTTTTGATGCTAACAGTATGTACCTTCTAGATCTTTATAATCATGGAACAAGAGAGCTTTATATCAGTCCTTTTATATACACACACACACACACACACACACACACACACACACACACACACACACCTCTTCCTACAAGGGTTGGATGTTAGGCATTATTTACACTTTCAAATATATATTTCAACTGAACTGCAATAAGACAGTATTTCTAAAAGTGTTCACATGCATGTCAAGATAAAAACAGGAATAGAAAAAATAATTATCAGTGGTATAATATCAAAGCTTTTAATTTTTATATGAAAAAGTAAATTGAACAATTGGTAGAGGAAATATAAATTTACTTTGTTTTTCATTACAGTGTGCCCTTGTGACAGTCAGAACATTATACATCATTACAAGGTAAGATTTCTTATTGAACAGGACTTGAACATTTTATTGTCAAATCTTGGTATCTTATTCAGTTTTGAAATAGAAATTACTGTAAAGATTTGGATTTGTAGCACCAAACATCTAGACTTAGTGATGTCATATCACTACTCTTTTTTTCCTTAGCAATCTTTTTGTAAATGTAATGTTAAAGTGATGACTTATGTTCAAATAAGTTTTAAATTGAGATACTTTTGAAGTATTGGGGTTATTTTGTTTTTTTTAATGGTATGGTTATAAGTTTCTTTGAATGTAATATAAATTTAATGCTTTTTAAAAATAATTTAATTATAAATTATCTTGCAGATACTTTATTCACTTATGGGACATAAATCATGAAGGTGTGTGGGAAAAAAGAACAAGTTATGTGTATTATAGTGAACTGATTTTTGAACTGACTGCTTTAATTGTTGACTTCATTCACCATCTTCATATGTTGGTAAGTTCTTTTTGGTTGCTTGATTCCAAAGATTTCCTTACATTAATATGTCTAAAGGAACTTCTAATGAAAGCATTGTAAAATTCTAAATAATCGAAAAAGCACAGATTTATAACAAACATTCTCGAAACTCAATTTCTACCGATAAAGATTTTCTAAAAATTAATTTTGTAAAAAATGAGTTAACTGATGTATCATATTAAACTATTATTATTAGGAATACATGTATCAGTGTTTCATTACAATCACATACCATACTGTCTAAGAATTATAATTCTCTAACCCTCGGTAAAAGTTCTTTGATGATTAGAAAGGTTGAGTTCAGAATGTATCAATGTTGGTTGCACAAACATTATTTGATTCCTTGGTTATAGAAGGTTAACCCTTTCTTGATGGGTTCAGTGTAAAATACATGAGTTTGTAAACACATTAAGAATTTGTACTATAATTTTAAATCTTCTCACCACAGGTATCCTTTACTGTGCACGATACAAAGTCTTACATTCAAATTTTATTAAACTACTTTTTGTTTAAGAAATACCAATCAGTGTAACATAACTGGTACAGGTATGTTGATGATACAATTGCTGGATTCACATCTACAGAACATACAGTTAGTTTTTTTCAATGATGTTAACTTGATACACCACAACATTAAGTTCACCTGTGAACAGGAAAAAACTAGCTAAATAGCATTTCTTAACCTCAAGATCACTGGACTGTGGATACACAATTCAAAACAGAAATCCACAGAAAAATCACCCATTCTAGATTATACATTGCACATGAAATGAAACAAAACTCAACATATTAAGAAACCAAATAAACAGTCACAGAACTATGCTCACCTGATAAAATTAATGGTGACATCAACAAAATAAAACAACACTTCATCAACATCAACAAATTTCCTCAAAAAACCATGGAAAAATTATATCCACATACCTAGACCAACAACAAACAAACAGTAAATCCCAAGATACAACAAACTACAAAATCTTCTACTGCTGCATAAAATATGCTCCCGACATCAGAGAAAAATAACCAACATTTGGAAAAAAACTTATAATGAAACACAACATTCCAGTAAACACCAAATTTATTCAAAAACCAGGTACAAAACTGAGGTCCTTACTATGTAAAAACTACACTGACAAACACAACACCAACATAATTTATAAAATACAATGCAACAACTGCCACAACTTCTATATTGGAGAAACAAGTAGAAAAAATGGAAACAAGAATTAAAGAACACATAAAAGCACCTTCACATGTTTCTGAACACTGCAAATCAAATAAGCACAAAATAATAATAGAAAACTCCCAGATATTAAGTAGGTAAACAAATGTAAATAAATACAAAATCAAAGAAACCATACTTATACAGCAACTATAACCAAAATTAAACCAATATAAAGAATACATTTATATCTATACTAATTAATAACCTAATATCCAACTGCAATGCCCTCTACAATCCCATACCTGTTTATACTCTTGTCTTAGGGACTAAAACTCACATTCAAACTCTTTCTTTCTTAACCTGAAGATGACCTAGGAAGGTCGAAACGTTCTCTCCTTATCAATAAAATTGATAATACCTATACCAGCTGTTCTGAGATACATTTTTATTTCAAGTGGGTTTTAAGTGGGAATAATATGACCTGCACATGCCTCATGTGATTTACAACTTATAGTGGCATGGATAATAGTTATACAAAGTTCAAAAGGCAATAAAACAATAAAATTCAATTATTAATAGATGTATGCTGTTAAAAGTTTAAATGTACTTAGAATAAATGAATGTAGTTTCATGTTACAATTTGAAATCATTCTAGAAATTTAGATTTTTAGATGAATTACACAGAAAATTTGAGATTTTCGAGATGAACAAAAATATTTTTTAATTTTAACATAAAAATTACTTTGCACATGGTCTATTCAAAACAAATACTTATTTTATTAAAAATATATCACTGAAATGATTTTGTTTGTGAAAAACTTGAAATATTAATTGAAAAACTGTCAAATTTTGTGAAGTTATCACTATTTTGAATGTTACAAGTTTTAAATCTATGAAGACTTTAAATGAGAACAAAGAGGTAACATGGTTGGTCAAATTGACAGAGTGCAAAATATGAGAGAATAAATGCAGTAGGTGCATCTTCACAAAATTTGATAGACTTTTAGTAAACATTACAAATCTTTTGTACACAATAAATTAGAATATTTAATGAAATATTTTTACAAAAGATTTGTTTATGAATGTAATGAGTCTGTTTAATTAGTAGTCAAAGTGCAAAATAATTTTCATGTTATGATTAAAAAAAGTATTTTTGTCCCAAAAATTTCATATATCATTTGTGTAATCTCTAAAACCTTCTAGACACATTTCAGATGTTTGTTTTCAGTAAAATTTAATATTTAATCTGTTATTTTCTCTATCCTAACTCTATAGCTGAGGTCAGTTTGACTGATCTTGTAACCACCATAAAAATTAGGAAATAAACTACACTTTTTGCTTTACGAACAGTAAAATTAATTCTGAAATGAATGAATCAGTTCTTTATGAACAATAATAATATTGGGTGAAGTATTTTAAAAATCTAGTGAAAAGAACTTTTAAGCATGAAATGTTTTTATGAAAAAAAATTAAACAATGAATCTAAGTTTTACAGCTCATGCTGGTTCACTCATACACTGATCAGTAGAAGAATTTTCTCTATTAAGTTAGAGCATATGTATAGTGTACTGTGTAATTGATATTGATTAGTAGAAAAAAGTATATTTATATTTAGTAAAAAAAAAAAAAAGTCATGTAAACTTTACATGTTCTTTTATTCTAGTTGTGTCCTACACAGGTTTTGTAAATAGGTATCCAAGTCTATACATTCTCATTTAGGTATATGCATTTTAAGAATTTAACTTTTATTGATAATTCTTTAAAAAGACATTCATATGTTTACAACTAGTTGAATTGTCTACATTAATGCCATTCTATCATTTTAAGCTTTTAACATGGTTTCTCACTAGACATTTTATTAAATTATTGTTGCCTTCTTTTGACAATATACATTTATGTTAAAAGTAGTATTTAAAGTATTTTTTGAAGAGATAATCAATGTTTTGTAAATGTTTATTTTAAAGCTGTGGGGCAACATTTTCCTGTCTATGGCCAGCTTGGTGATTTGCATGCAACTCAGATATCTTTTCCATGAAATTAGGCATCGTCTGAAGAAGCATAAGAACTACCTGCGAGTGGTCCGTCACATGGAATCCAAGTAAGTCTGGATTAAAGTAGCAATGTAATTTTTCAGGAATGTCATAAAATAAGAAGGTCATTGTTCATTAATGTATGATTGAATTAAGACAGGAGTTTATCATGTCACACTTGTTAGTTATTTGTTAATATTTAAATACATTTCTAGCTATCCTATGACTTCCCCTGAAGAGATGGAAAACAACAGTGAAAACTGTGCAATCTGCTGGGATTATATGGAATCGGCCAGAAAACTCCCATGTGGACATTTTTTCCACAAGTAAGGTTACAAGAAAAAAGATATTAGTATTCTTGCTTTCTTCCATCCTTGGTTTTAAAGTCCTCTTTGTTAAGCTTGTTTGCTCTACATATACAAACTCAGTCAATTTTATCAACCTTGTATCTACTGTGTAACAGGACTTGGCATGGCTAGGTGGTAAGGGAGCTTGACTTGCTTTCTGGGAGTGCTCATCTCACTAAATAGTCTCATCCTTACCAACACCCATGATTAAATTATAGTCATGCTGCTATTTTTTATGGTATTATCTTATTTTAATATTTTTATATAGCATTTCTAATGTTTACATTTTAATTATTTTCATAACAGTATGTAAAGAAATATGCTAAAAAAATAAGAAATGTAGTGATTGTATTTTTCAAGTATCTATAACATTTAACCCTACTGTTTGGTAGGATTGTTGGTAGTACTTTGTGATTTTTATATTTAATATGCAATTTACAATACAAAATATTCAAGAATAAAAAGATACAATGTTTCTTTGATTCATCTTGTTTTTTTTATTTTTGAAAGACAAAATGTAATTGGACAGTTTGAGTGTAGGTTTTACTGTCTGATTTACATCTTGATATAAAGCAAGAGATTGAAGGCTGTAAATATACGTTGTTTTAGCTATATTTATACTACAACTGTGTAATTTGGGCAGTATCATATGATACATAAAGGTGAACTTATTTAAATATATATCATTTTGAAATTAATAATTTAAAACTTGTATCAAAAGTTGCATTATAAACTATGTTTTGATGCCAAACTTATTGACATGCATTAATAACAAAGTTGTTTAATTAAAGTTTAAATGTAACTGTGTAAAGAAGTCGTGATATGCATACTTTGACGTAAATGTATTCAGAGAGTTATATTCTGTAATGGAAAATATCCCCCCCACACACATATATATATATATATATAATTATAACAAGGATGAAAAAAAGTAACTCAATGAAAATGTTTTAAGTTCCAGTGTAATAAGTTGTTAGCTCTGCCAGTTTCTGTTTGTTGATGTATTTAACATCATAAGTATTGATAGTTATTCTATTTTTCTATCTCTCTCATTGCACAATGTTAAATTAAAATGCTTTTTTTAGTTCATGCCTGCGATCTTGGTTGGAGCAAGACTCTTCTTGTCCTACATGCCGAATGTCTCTAGCTGTGCATGGAGATGGTAGTGGTGGGACTCCTACAGGTGATGACAATCATAACAATTTACTTGGAGCACTAGGGAGACAAGAAGGGGAACCTACTCACACTGGGAATCAAACAACAAATCATTTCTTTCATTTTGATGGTGAGTTTAGTTGTTAGATAATTTTTAAAAAATCATGTTCATATATTTTTGGTTTATCCAATTCTAAGCACTTTTATACATTTCAGATGATTTACTAAATAATCACGTCTCTCTAGGGTCTCGTTACGTGAGCTGGTTTCCTAGCTTTTCAGTAGAGGTTACACACACAAATCTTCTGGGCAATCGACAACTGCCAGCAGTCCAGACCTCCCAGTTAGACAACATGGTTAGTAAAAATTATCAAATATTTACATTGAATTTTTTCTAAATTTTTATTCTGAAATTTATGTTTTTATATTTGTGGTCTGTAATAGTCATTCTAAAACAACTTAATGATATTATGAATGATAAAATGTGTTTTTGAAGATTTTTTTTTAAATTTATATTCTGTTGAAAAGTTCTAATGCTTGTAATATTTTACCTTGGTTTCTTTACATTAACTTTTTTATGTAATGCAGTGAACCCTTATAATTAATAACTTGTCATTCATTATTAAGGTCCATTGAATTCACTAACTGTGAAGTTTTAGTTCAAGTTTTATGTATAACCTAATTTTAGTTCAAGTTTTCTCTCATTAATGTTATACAAGCAGCTTAGATCTTTTTAATACTGATTTATTTACATGAATTTAAAAATGAAAACTGTGATTTTGTGGTAATGAATTTAACTTTACATTTTAGATCTTTGGTTTGTAAATACAAAAAATTGTTAAGTTCCAGAATTTAAATTATGTGATGTGTCATTAACTTTAATATTAAAAATTTTCTTAATTTATTTTCTGCTACACACTAGGCTCGTCAAGTTCAGCAAATGTTTCCACACATGCCTTTGAACTTAATCATGGAAGACTTAAGATCCACTCGTGCTGTAGAATTGACAATAGAGAACATCTTGGATGAACGTTTGGTTTCTCACCCTGTAAGTTGTCTTTTGGTTAACATTTTTAATAAAAATGGAGCATAAAACAAAGAAATGCTTTCAGTTCATTGCCTCTGGACGTTATGAATAAAATGAATAATTTTATTTTCTCAGTTTACAATACATAACATCTTCATGTGGGTTAGTAAAACAATAACATTATAGTTGTGATATATGTAAGGTTAACTGCATTTTATAAGTAGACATTCTGGGTGCTGGGCTGTCCTTGATGCTCCATTGTTTATCCTTATGACATCCTTAAATGATAATACTCAACACTGTGATTTGCATCATAAAAAATCGCTTACATAGGTCAGTAAGGCTACTTTTATACCATACATTAGGCAAACCTTCACAGATCACCCGTTGTATGTGGATAGGGCTTATGTGACCATATAGTTAAGTGGCATCACAGCTGTAGCAGATTAAAGGATAGTAGGAACACTGGTTGTGTCCTCTTATGTTTATAAAAGCTATTTCTGACTTACTATTAATGATAAATCAGTAGATGTGTGTGTATTGTTTTGACTGCTTAATTAACCCTTTCATGATGGACGCAGTATAATATGCATGTATTTGTACTATAACTTTTGATACAGCATGTGTATCTGCACAACATTTTGCTAGACTTTTAGGAAAGATTACAACTAATTTGTGCACAGAAAATCAGGTTTTTAATGACATATTTTTACTAAAGATTTGTTTGTGAAAACATAAGTCTGTTTCATTACTAGTCTGAGTGCAAAATGATTTCATGTTATAATTGAAAACTATTCTTCTTCCGCAAAATCTCGTATATTATTTGTATGTAATCTAAAACCTTCTGAACACATTTCAAACATTTGTCTTCATTAAGACTATATATCTTATTATTCTCTATGCTCTTAATTATGTGGGGTCTGTCACTTGAACCAACTCGTAACCATCATTAATTAAAAAAAAAAAAAATAAACATATACAGTTGAATAACCAAAAAATCATAAATAACTATACTGATACCATAGAATTTCACTATAATTTATTAAGCTTAGTAGCTAAGATGAATTTATATTTTAGAAAATATAAAACTTTGAGCAGACTAAAGACACAACCTACTTTATTGATATCTTATCTCATAAGAATAGGATAGACTTTTCACAGATTAAAATGCCTGAGAAAATCACTAGGGGACATTCTATGCTGTTGGTTGGTTATTTACATGTCGTATGTTAAAGTAAGTATATATAAGGGACCGTTTTCAAAAATGGACAGAGGTGAATGGGATCACTGTGTTTCATTCAGTACATAATTTATATATAGTAATAAAGTTTGAATTATAATGTAAAATTTGATTCCAAATGTATTGATATAAATTCATAAAAATTGTAGTTCAATAAAATTTTGAATGCAAGTCAACAAATATGATGATATAGCCTTTGACCCATTTTTAATGATTCCTATAAATTGTGACAAGGAATGTAGACAATCTTAAAATGATGTACTGCTGCCATGTTGCATTATGAAGCAGACCATACTGCAGTATGTCTTTTGAAGTGAATCAGAAAGTATGGAAACTAATGGTATTATACATACATGATATGTTAACACTTCCATTACGTTTGAAAAGCATATATGTTTCAGTTAGCTACATTGTTTTTAAATAAAAAGCTCTTATATTTGGTATTCTCAGATACACTAACTTCCCTTAGAGTAATCATGTAGTTTCTACAGTATAACAAGAGGTTTCACTTAAAATGTCATGCAAATTTAAACTGTATTCCTCAATTTCTTATTGAATTGGTAGAAAAGAAAGAGACTGGAGACACTGATGGGTGAAACAATTTTTATTTAACAAAAAAAAAACCATCGAAATAAATATATCTTTTAACACCTTTACTGGAAGTTTGAGAACTCTCAGAATGTCACCTGGAAGTTGGTGAAATATCTGTGAAGAATCTATTATACACTGAAAGAAACAGTATTATATACACAAGATAATGTTAGTATTCTTAGCATATGTGCTACTTAAGTGGTTGTTAGTCTTTCCAATTAAAGAAGCCGTATTGTAACATCAAAGTATCACCTGACTTGCCAGTGGAAAAGACCATTCTCCATTTCTACATAGTAATTATCAACATCTCTGCAGTCTTTCCCATGAAAAAAATGCACAAGATACCACTTGTTAAAGTCCCAGGATTATAAGTAGCTAGAGTGGCATTTAGTTGTACAACTACATACACTTTTATATATAACAGTTAAGTGTGCACTTTGATCTTTTTTAATGATAATGTACAAACTATACATGACCTACAAGTTTAATATGTATAAATGATTTTTTTTTCAAATGTGAAGATGATTAAAGCAGTATATCACTTGTTCATGTCATCTAAGTTTTTAAAAATAATGTTTTATAAGACTTGTGAAAACAATTAAAAACTGTTAATTTTATCTTTGTCAAACTATTTAAGAACTTGTTTTGATGTATCATTTTCGTCATGGTTCCAGTCATCTATGTTTCAAGCTAATACAACCCATACAGCAATATCCACTCAGGACTCTTCTCAGGTATGTATACTCCTGAGTTTATTGTAAGGTTGTAAATTACCTTCAAACATATTTATATTCATGAACATGGATATAACTGCAGTAATATCACATAAAATTACTTTAGTATTTGTACCAGTATCTTTAAAAGTGAGTCCAACAGGATCGTAGCTCCAGAAAAATGTCATGTTTGTTTTGTGTTTAGTCTGAAACAACATTAGCCGAGAACAAGGTAAATATTTAATTCTAAAGTCCTAGTGAAAGGACTTTTGTTTTCACAAAATACCTTTGTTTACTGTGTACACTACTTATTTATCCTGTTTGAAAATGTTTTAAATTATTTCATTTTGTACATTTGCTTGTACGACTTGATATGGAAATATTGAGGAAAGTAACTTGCATCCAAACATCTCTGAGATTTCACCACTCTTGATAAACCGACTTGGCTTCGTGTTTCTAATCGTTTTCAAATTCATTTTGACCATTAATTGCTATAGTACACTTACCTATAATATAAAGTGCAGTCTATTTGACAACACCAGGATATTAATGTGCACAGTTAAAGTCAATTTGTGAGGGAAATATGTATTTATTATTGTATTTACTCTTGCTGTTATATTTCATTAATTAATTTGGAGTTTGTTATTATTATATATTTTATTTATCTTCTGTTTTTGTTAGTACAAATAAGTTTATTTTCTGTTTACATTTGTTAATTTAACTGCAAATCAGTTTGCTGTTTCTGTTGGTAGAAATATGTTTATTTGCTGTTTCTTGAGTTTTTGTTATTGCAAAGGTGCCAACCATTACAATTTGAGCGTAATCATTATGATTTTGGTGTATACATTACGACTGTACGCTCATACAGACAAATACTACGACTTGTTGCAACTCCTAAATTATTGTATATTATATAGGCCTGTACAATAAAGTAATAAATTGTTCCCCAGGGCTTGAAAGGGGTGAAAAGAAAATTTCTAGTGAGATACAAATACATTTTGATAATAAATAAAAGACATAGTCCAAATGGCTATTTGCAATAATCATTTTGTGCTTGAAATAATAAAAAATATTTGTATCTCCAATGTCTACCAATAGTTTGAGTGTGGTGCTTCTCCATACTGGGTACGTGGGGAAATCCATAGTTACGTCATCAGTGCTTTTCAGCCAATCAGTGCTCGCGTAGATGGGTATTTCTCGTTTTCTAAGCGGCATAGAAACAACAATGCGATCGTTTACAAGATGGAAAAAGAGGCCTTGTTTACCAGATTGTCTTGTTTCTGGCAAATCTAA
Organism: Tachypleus tridentatus; assembly: GCF_004210375.1. NCBI lineage: Eukaryota > Metazoa > Arthropoda > Merostomata > Xiphosura > Limulidae > Tachypleus > Tachypleus tridentatus. The sequence goes on from NC_134825.1 coordinate 53,420,588, forward strand.
AAGGACTAAAACTGTGAATCAAAAATTTAGTAAAAAGAGTATAGTGCAAAATATCCAGTCATTGCACCAAAAGTCAGTGACTGTCTTGCATTTTGTACAGTTTGTCACATTGATTTTTTTGTGGCGTATGGCGGGATAAACAATTATTTCAGACATACAAAATCGGCATCTCACCAACAAAAGGCTGAAGAAAAGACGTAAACAATGCAAATAACAACATTTATGAGTAAGAATTCAGAATATGAAACCATAAATGCAGAAGTGATGTTCACGCAATTCGTCATTGCTCATAATTTACCCCTAGCTGTAGCCGATCATGCAGGACATCTATTCAGAAAAATATTCCCAAATTCTGATATAGTGAATAAATATGGCTGTGCTAGAACCAAAACTACAGCCATTGTTCAAATGTTGGGTTGTGAAGATGACAAAATGATTTCAAGCATACTTACTAACAGTGTTTACAGTTTAGCCATAGATGGAACCACAGACATGGATGACTCAAAACTGTATCCAGTCATAAATGAGCAATCTATAGCAGTAACAAATAATAATAGTTATAATAATAAACAGTTTAGAGACATTGGTCAGGCCTAGTAGCCACAAATGATAAAGGGCTCTGTCTACAGTCATTACGCTCAGTCATTTGAAATAGTTGACATCTCTGATAATGTGACAGTCAATCCCACTATTCATTAGTAAAAGAGTAGTCCAAGAGTTTGAGGTGGGTGGTGATGACTAGCTGCCTTCCCTCTGGTCTTACACTGCTAAATTAGGGATGGCTAGCTCAGATAGCCTTTGTGTAGCATTGCACAAAATTGAAAACATAAAGCAATTTTTAAAGAAAATTATGTATTTTGTATTAATGTGTTCTATTGTTGGAAAAGTTCATTTGGATTATTTGGTGAAAAATAATACCAAGCAGATAGCCCTCAAGTAGCTTTGTGCAAAATTAAAAACAAACAATTTATTTACTACCCCTCTGAGAAGTACAGAATTTAATGTAATTACTCATTATAACATTGTTATTACTCAGGCAAACCATAATTTTTATAGCTTTTATCTTATTTGTTTATTAGACCATAAAATAGGAAATCTAACTCCTCTTGCCATGCCCATCTGTCACATTCTCTAACTGATTGCCAGTATTTTTTTCTGATGTTTAATACAATATTACTTATAATCAATAGAAAGCCAAATTTTTAATCTATTAATTGATATATTATGTTCTTTTGTACATAGAACTGTATTTTATTTCCATTTCAAACTATATTCCCATGGAAAGTACATTGATGAACTTAGTTGATGAATCCATGGACATGGATGACTCAAAACTGTATCCAGTGGTTGTACGATATCTGTAAGGGCTATGTCTACAATCATTACACACAGTCATTTGAAATAGTTGGCATCTCTGTTATTGTAGATTAGTCTGCTTTTTCTGTTAATAGAAATCAGTTTATTTGTTGTTTGTTCAGATTAACTGTAACTTGCTGTATCTGTTGTTTGTTCACTTTTCATTTGTTGTTGCTGTTAGAGAATATATTGTGTGCTATTTCTTTGTTAATATAGATCAGTTTTTCTGTTTCTAATGATCATATAAATTGTATGTGCTACTGTGACTAAGTTTACCAACTGCTTCTGTTATTAATACAGAGTACATTTATATGCTATTTATTGTGACCAAGGCTCAGTTTAGCTACTTTTCCCTTTTTTATATAAATTGATATATCATTATAACTGTTGGATTGATCATTGACATGTGTCTAGCTATAAATGATAATTTGATGTATTCTGTGTTGTGGATAACATGGATATACAATTGTAAGTTGGAGTTTTATATTGATGTATTTACAGGTGACTCTTTTAGGCTTCTCTTGTTTATAGAGCTTGGTGAGTTAATCAATTAACTGATGTAATCAATTACATGTTAGTTTCATATAAACTAATCAATTCATCAAAATCATGATTAAATAAGTTGTCACTGCTAACATTTTTTTCTCTTTGAACTGCTGAATAGAGGGAAAGCAACTGGCTGGGCTGCCACTTTTTTTTATTATTATTTGGTTTCACATACCATGGTTTAATGAACATTATACTAAATTAATCAAATGCATATCCTTATTTATGTGTGTAATTATTTTAAAACAATTTTAAGTTGAATGCACATCTTAAGATGCCACAAGAGTTGTAACACTGCTTTGAGTATGAGTTTGATTTATCTACATCCATATATACAAAGTAATTTTTAAAACTATTCTTTTATAGGAGAATTATACTATTCAACCAACAGCTACCAGTGAGATAGAACCAGATCAGAGAGAATCTTCAGCATCAACATCAGACTGGAAATTCTTTGAAGACACTGTGTTTTCATTAGATGAAGACACCTCTGAAAGCTCTGGTGAAGATAATGGGCAAGTAAAATTAGGTTTACTAGTTGTGTGTAATTTTATTGCAACTACACTTATTATAAACCCTTGGTAAATATTACCCTTGTGTTCAACATATAGAAATTTATCCAAAACTTATTTACTGTGCCTGCCTAATTAAAGAAAGTGAAGGACTATTTATTAACCTTTTGTATTAAACCTCATTGGCAGAAGTGCTTTGTTGTTCTTTTTTAAAGGTAAGAAGTTCTTAGACAATAGGTAACATTAAAGAATGTGAGCTGATACAATTTTAATCTAGTTATGTATTAGATAAATCTTCAGAGGTTTTTTACAGTTTTGTTTTAAGTATTATACTTAAAGTCTACATTGTCTTCATATAATTAGCTTTTATACTCATTTTAGCCAACTTTGTGCTTGTTAAGAACAAACTTCAAATTGAATAAGTACACTGCTCTGTAAAAGTCTTAATGTTTAGCATATATTTACTCTAATGTATAAAGAAGCTAAAATTTTGTGTTTGGTGGAAATACACCTTTATAAGAAAAATCTTGTTTAGTAATCGAGTTTATACACAGTATACCTTAATATACACTTAATAGCAAGTATGTCCACAGTTGTCCTTCAAAGCCATTGAAATTTTTCTAGAAACACTTTCAAATATTTTGTTATAAACTCCAATGGAATGCTGTTCTGTGATTCTTCCATGACCTTCCAAAGATCATTTGACATGCTGGAATTCTTTTTGGTTTTTTCTCTGTCAAGATAGTATCATACAGATTCAGTGATACTGACATATTGGTTTTGAGAGGACCATTCCATGCATAGAAGGACTCCAGCTTTATCTTTAATTTGCAGATAACTTTTAATTATTCCAATGGAGTGTCTTGGATCATTATTCTGCTGCAAGATGAAGTTTGGATCAGTAAGCCTTGCACAATAGTGGATTGAATGGTGGATTAAAGTTTGCTTGTACCTTACTGCAGTCAATTTACCATTTATTTTTGGCAATTTGCATCCTCCATGAATCTTCATGCTTGATTGTTGGCTTCAAGCAAAACACTATAAATCTCAGTTGTTTGTTGTATCACATACTGTCTTTGATTAGATCCAAGCAACTTCAACATGCTCAAAACACCTTTGACCATTGTGTCATAGTCCAGTTTCTGTACTCTTGAAGTAACTTTTATCTTGAAGTATTGCTCATCCTTATTAGAATGGGTTTTGGAATTTTAACCCCATAGTTTGCCAATTACACGTAACGTTTCTTTGTACTTGTTGATTATGCTTTGGATACCACATCTTAAATTGAGTGGTGTAAGTTATTTTGCTCTGTTTGTTTTCTTTCTTTATGCAGAAACACAATTCTGTGGCAGCATGCTACTAAACTTGTAACAGTTTTGTTTTAAACTAACAGTTAATTGCATATTTTACAGTACAAAATTTAACCTTTTAGCTTTATGGACAGGAGGGCAGAGGAAGCAGAGGGCTCAACCCCTCTCTCGAGCCTTTTAGTCTGTGTTAGTAAAAATGCAACAAAATTAGCAAGAAATACTACTCGGGGAAGACAGGAAAATACATAAAATGTAATACAGAACCAAATATCTTTGGTGACTTTGCTCAGGTAAATAAACCTTGGCCCTTCCATTTGTAATTTGCTTCCTACATTTGTGATTGAAGTACAGAGAGGAGCAAGTAATGTTAATAATGAGAAACATCTTACAATGTGTCATCAGTTAGATTTGATTGGTAAATGTAAGTTTATCTACTACAGTGTTTATTCTGTCTGCTCTTATAGAGTTGTGTAACCACAGATTTTGAAGATTCTGATCACTGTGATTAAAAGATTTCTGAATGGCAAGTTTGGTTTCTTTTAACCAATCTAAACTATTAATAATAGTCAATATATTTTTTTTAATTGTAGGCAACATTAGTAGAGACCAAGTAGATTGTTGATGTTCATAACATATATTGTAATTCCTGAATGTGTATAAGACTTTTCCACAGCAGTGTGTGTGTGTTTTAGTTCTTTATGTTATATGTATTATAAATATTAGTATTCTTGTTTTTAATCAAGTTATCATATTTGTATAATTTATGAACTGTCATTCTATTCCCACAGTAGTCTTACACATGCACTGTCATCCATGGGTCATGGCTGTAGGTTTTCAAAATCCCCTCAGGAAAGGGAGAGCATGTTAGCTCATAGGAAAGAAGAGCTATTCAAAGCTGCAAAAAGGTAAATATCCTTATTTCTTATTTTGTCTTTGAATTGTAGGTTACAGTGAAATACAGATAAATGAAAATTGTAGTTTTATATCAGTTATTTCTTTAAGTATATAAATTTGGTGTTTATTTTCAAAAAGAATTACAGGGTTTGTGCAGGTTCTAAAACATTTTTAAAGTGCCTAAATATGGTATAAGTACAGGACTTGAAAGTGCTTGAAAAATGGATTTTCTATATAAGCTATTTGAATTTTATACTTTTAAAGGAATCTGTAAAATTTAATAACTAATGTAGTAGGGCATGTTTATTTTATATCAGACAAGAATTTCAGTATATTGCTTGGAATGTGTAATGGCTATTGAACTTAGCTTATAACATTCCTTCTAAAAAATTCATTTTTGGTGATGCGTAAGATTCAGATGAAACTGCAGAAGGAAGTTATTACATGTTCATTTTTATTAGTACCTGTTGTCTTCAGTGGCTTTTCTTAAATCAGTTCCCATTAAAATATTTTTATTATGTTTATAGTGTATCCTACTAATAGGTTTAATAGTAATTTTTCTGAACAATGTTCTTAGTGAAACCAGTTTATTTGTAGCATAAAATGTATAACTTGTTTTCAAATATAAGTTTGTATTTTAAATTAAGCTACAAAATCTTCTCCATAGGTATTTCTGTTTCAGCAGTATATTCAGTGTTACTTTGCAAATTAAGACTAGAACACACACTTGCATTACTCCCTTACCTTCCAAGGCCATTTTATCTTATGAGAGCAAAAGCAGATTTATGAATTTGCAAAATTATAGACAACTTATCTTTTATTGGATTTCAGATTTTATTTTACAAATTAGATTAACATTCAGTTATTTGAACTAAATTGTATTATATAATGATGTTTGAAGATAAATTTAAATTTATACAGTCTTGTATATTACTTGAAATTATAAAAAGTTAAAAATAGAAAAAATTGGAATTTTATGGATGATAAAGTTTTGAAATTTTAAAATAATGTAGTGAAACATAAAAAGTAAGACATTCAAATCTAGAACAGATACAAACATCATAATCAAGTCTCATAAATACCATTTTTTAGTGTAACTTTCAAAGATATTAAAAACCATAGTGCAAAAAAAAAATTGACCTTATCAAAAGTAGCAGGCTTTGTTTCTTTAACTATGTGCACTTATTGTTGGAACAAAATGCAGCAAGACTTGTGTTGGCTAAGCAGAAAGTTAATAACTGGTAATGATTGGGTTAAAGCTTGTGGGGAAAATTAATATTACAAAGTATTTAATTTTTTTTCTTAATAAATTGTAAAATTAAATCTTCAAGTGCAAATGATTTTTAATAAAGTTAGCAGGGATCAAATTGTACTGTTTATGAACCACTACTTTTATATTGGTGCTAGGCATTGTCCACAAGATAAATGTGTAGTGTCTACTTCATCTATAAAAGGAAGGTAAGGTGAGAAATATTATATGACAACTGTCCTATACTCGTTGATAAAATCAACCTTTAGTGGAAAGTGAGCCTGTAAGGAAAAGGGTTAAACATGAGAAGGAAAATAGAAAGATATGAATATCATTATCATAATGAATATGCCATATCTTTGTAATACAAGAATGAAAAACATTTAAAAAAAAGTTTATATGGTTCTTACTTAGTATGTATTATATTTTTCTGTGCAGTAATTTTTTAAAACGTTATAATTTTCTAGAACCTGTTATTCTTGTATAAATGGTAATTTTTAATTTTTTTTGTTTTCCAATTGTGTAGTGAACTTTTTTGTATTTACTTAATTGTAATAATGATAATAAATAGACAAATTATTTTTATATATAAATACTTCATCTAATGAACTCCAACCTTTCTAATGAGTATCAGTACTGTTGAATTTTATATCACCTACAAGGTTCATATGAGTTCTTAAGAACCTTAAAAGTACCTAAAATTGCTCTTTTCAAAAGTCTAGACCCTGAAAAGTACTTCTGAAATTTTGAAACCGTCTTTACTACCATTATACAGTCTGTCATAAAATAAAGACTGTGAACATTTTGTGAACAGCACATTGTTATTATGGCATATGAGGAATTGTACATACCTCTTATGTTCAAGATAAAGAGAGTTCAAATAATGTAACATGCAAATCTTAGGTTGAAATTAGAAAGGCTTATTTTTATTGCCAGTGTCAGATTTTATTGCAGTTAGTAGTTAATTACTGATAATTACTACTGTAAAACTAACATAATGTGTTAATTGTATCCCTATTCAAGTCTTGAACTTGATTTTTCTGTAGGAAATATCTTGCTACAAGTGGAAGTCACACAGCAGAGCTTGCCAGTGACCCAAAGTCCTCCACAAGTTATTCAGCCAGGCCAGTTTATGATGATTCCTCAAATTCCAGGGGAGATGACCCATGGTACAGTATAGCAGAACATGTGACAGAAAGATGAAAAAGAAGCCGGTCATGTCTTGTTTTCGAGTATGTTTATTGTTTGGAGTCATTTAAACAATTATCCAATGATGTACTTCATAAGTGATTGTTATTCTGGATCATAATTTCAGTTATCCTACAAGTATGAGGACTAGTAACCTAGCTGTTGTCACCAGTTTAACATGTTGCAAACCACAGGCGTATAACAAGTTTACATTTTTTCTGGTACAGTAAAAATACAAATGATAGAACCAGGGTTGAAATTTGAACACCATGCATTCGTTGTACAAGTTTGTGTAAAAGTACTGATCAAAATGTGTATGAATGACACTATTTCAAAGTTAAATAGGATTTTAAATGTAAATCTGTGGGGTTTTCAAAAAATTTTGTAGTTGAGAGTTTGTCCATATATTATGATGGTTTAAAACAGTTACATATAGTAAATGTTAAGGAATAGTTTTGTGTTAGAAAATGTGCTTTCTCTCTCAAAGTTAACTACATTAGAATGTAATTATTATTATTATTTTTTATAATCCTGCTATTGTTTATTCTCCAGGAAAGAAATCTGTTACTGTCATAAATGTTTTATTAATTGCAGTATCATCTTTTGTTTTTGTATTTAAATTAATTTTGGGTTTGTAGTTTGAAGTCAAATAAATTTGTACTTAACTATGAGTGATTTAGTGTTGTGCAAAATGTTAAACAACCTAGTAACATCAACTGTAAAAACAAGTGCAAGTAATTTTTTTTTTATTGATAGTGTAGCATTACTCCTATTCATGTCACTTATTGATACTATTTCACAAAACTGTCAGTTCATATTTCAGTGAGTGATATATCAGATACTCTAAATAATGACAAAAACAAATTTAAAATGATTTATTTTAATTGTTTTGTAATTATGATATCAACTAAAACAGACTACAGATTTATTTTGACATTTATTCCTACCTGATATTTTTTAATACTTGTTAGTGGTATAGTTTAGTTAAACATCAACTGAAAATTTATAGTATTAATATTAATCTGGAAAAAAAAACAACTTTATTGTGATTTAACCGTGTAATGTGTGTGTGTGTGTGTGTGTGTGTATATATATATATATTGTCAACTCCTACTGGGGTAAAAGTTCTACATTCATTATAGAAATAATATATTGCTCTATATTTAACATAAATGAGGAGAAACTGGAAAGTTCATAGAGATAATTTTTTTATGCACACAAATTTACATATGTTTGAATTATTAGATCATTTTGTATGTAAACTATCAAAGGTAATTTGTGTGTAAATGATCTTATTTCTGTAATAGCTACCAAGCAGAAATCAACTATATTTTATCTATATAACCCAGTGGTGTGGTAGTATTTGATTGTAAATAATAAATTTGCATTTTGTGAGTTTATTTTAGCATCATAATTTTTCAATTCTTATGATACAAAGCAATATAAAATTTAAAACATTGTGTTCCTCTTGTGTTTGTTGTTTTTGTCAAGTTTAGATATTTGAAAAGTTGCTTGGTGATGTAAAAAAAACCTTGCATGATATAAACTAAAACTAATAGTGTTTGGTCTATTAGAAAGTTACAGAATGATATACAATGAATTTGAGAAGTAATACATGAAATGAAGTATGATCCCAGAAGCTGAGGAACAAGAGAAGTTTTTTGGTAAATATTGAACATCACAAAAACATTTAAAGGATTTCAAATTACCCACTTAGCTGTTTAGTGCATGTTGTTAAACAGTGTCAACCACTACAAAGTTGTGGGCAATTTGTGTTTTTGATAGATATATTTGCTAGACATTTGTAAATATTTGTATTCTGGTCATGCAGTCTAGTTGCATATAATGTATTTTTCATTACTAGTTTAGATGTTTTGATAAAACCTGTAAAACATTACATTTGAGGACTTCTAGTTAAAATTGTTGGAATGATAACAATACAATATTGTTTATAAATTTCAATTTTATTGTTAAAGTACTAAAGATGTACTTTTAGCGAATTGGCACAAGTTTGTTTTTTTAACTATTTTTTGGATAAATCTGTATATATATTACATTTTTTTGTATACGAAAGATGAAATTAAAAATTACCTTAATACAAAATAAATTATAATGCTATCTTTCAGTCCTCAAGGTTATGCATGTGGTACTATGGTGGAAATAAAACAATGTCAGTCATGTTTCCAACATTTTTAATGAAAAAGAATGTTCCATGTGTTTAAAACATGTATTAGTAATAAATAAAAGTGTGAAGATTTGTTTTACTGCAAAAGTGTGCTAGATTTAAGCTGTTTTCAAAATTTCAAGTTGTAAACTGTATTTTACTGCATGTGTAAACAAATTAGAAAATTAAAGTGTTTTCATCATGAATATGCAGTTCTTTGTCTTCAGTTTAATTGAGGTAGTTTGATATAGTCATAACTTTTAATATTCTATCAGTTATTACTGTTTAAAATGTTTAATTACAGGTGAAATTTTGTAGCACTAGTTCTATGGAAAACTGTTAAAAATTTAAATAATCCTTAATGAGTAGAGCACTTTTAAATGGGTTTTCAGAAAATGTCAATGAATTTATCAATGATATAAATGTTCATAGGCACATCAGTGCTATCATTCTAACTACTTGCTCAGTTATCTTTTATTTTGGTAACTGTAGATAGGTGGGTAAAATGTTAATTTACCATGTTTTATCAAATATATTTACATTAGATCCAAATCAGTAACTTTACACCACCCACCCTATTTGTCTATTACGATAAGAATGGACTATAAGATGTTTATCAAGTAATATGACATTTTGTTAACTGAATGCCAGAAGGTCGTAAATATACCGATTCTTATATTCAGGTAATGATTGGATGTATCATTGGATGGAAACACACATTGCTTTTGGTCTACATCTGTCCCTCCTAAGAAAGGGCAACCCCATGTCAGTGGATGACAGATAAATGTACAAGTTTGGAGTTTTCCTATTTATGAATGTTACTTAGAAAAATTACTTATGAAGCATTAAATTCTGGTATACCTTACTTTTAATTTCTAAATTTGGGTTGTAAATCAGGATTCTTCCTTTATGCCATGCAGGTGAAAATTAAACCTCTGTTTTCTCTGGGAATTAAAAAAAAAGAAAAAAAAGATTCTTTTCACCTTAACTATTAAGAGCAAAAGAAGAATAGTGAATCAGTCAGTAATAACTCATCTACATACAGTTTATGACAAATGTTAGTTTATTTGTTCACCTTTGTTTTTTTCTTTCGTGTGTGAAGTATTTATTTCTGTGCATAACATTTCCACAGTCTGTGTTTGTGGATATTGGCAAACCTGAAAACCACATTCATATTTACCCATAAAAATATAACATTTGACATACTATGTACAATTAGTGTTTACATTCCACCTTCAGTTATTGTCAGACTCTTCAGAAATATTATGATGGTCACAGCAGCCTGAACAACTTTAAGTTCAAATGGTGGTCGTGTAAATCTGTGTTCCTTGCATTCCAGGAATCAAAAACTGATTCCATGCATACACATCATTCTCTCTTGCCCTTGGATGACATGGTACCAAGCCAGCATGTGAGGGTCACTTTACCATGTTGAATAATGTAAACCTTCTTTGAAAAGGGGAAAAGTTGAATCTTTTGTTCAGGAAATAGTAGTATTTTCATTACTGATTTTTGTGTCATGCAGTCCATTTCAGTTTATACACTCACCAGCTTTAGACGTAAAGCTAGAGTACCAATTCTGTTATGCCCTTTTGCTCAAATTTCACAAGTAAAAGGTTGGACATAATTAGATATCAATTCTTGTTGATTCACTTGGGCCTCTTCATGCTAGATGGTACATAAAGCTTCCATGAGGGATTCATACTGCCTTTAGTTTACATCCAACTGATTCTCAGGTCAGGTTTTATTTTTTCATTTCTCTCTCCACTGGCTTTTTCTAGGTCTCTTATGAATGACCCTATTTCCAACAAAGATCTGTTTTGAAGAGCATGGAGTATGACATTCTGCACATGTGCACAGCCACCTCCATCAACTCCTCTTCTCTTGCAGTTCCAGGGGTTGTGCTCTTTATATTCTCGGCAATCCTTCACTGCTAATTGTGTTAGGTCAGAAAATGCTTCAGAGGCATTTTATCACAAAAGTTTCAAGTTTGTTGGTGATTGAAATCATCTTCCAGCATTCTGAGCCAAACAGAAGTACACTGTTAAAGTATATTATTATTATTATTATTGATGAAAAATATGTTTAAATTCAAGGTACAGAGTTACAAAGTTACTCATGAAATCAGAATGACTCATGTTAAATGCTCTTTACAACAAAATTTTCTTCTAAAGTCAAAGATGGTAGATGCAATTCTATTCAATAACCCTGTATAGAATTTAAGGTAAAGGACTGAAACAAAACTTGCACAGATTTTTCATATGTTTTCTTGAAAAACAGACCAGGTCATTACTATTAGATTTGTCACCCAGTGGTCTAGTGATATGTCTACAAACTTACAAAGGTAGAATCCAAGTTTTGATATCTGTGATGGCCAAAGCACAGATAGCCCTTTGTGTAGCTTTATGCTTAATAGCAAGCAAGCAGTCAGATTTAAGTATTTATCATCACTTAGCTTGTGAGACCTACCAAGTTTTCTTTTTCTAATCTTTCTACTGCTGCATATGTGCACTCTCTGAATAATTGATCACATCCTCTCCTTTTGCAACACCAAGCTCTCACAAAGAGGACAATACCAAGCATAACAAATACTTAGGTTTGTTCTTCAAGTAATACATGTACATGTAACACATTTGTCATGGATGTTTCCTGTTCACCTGGCAGGTAGTCTGAAATGCTTATGGCTTATATAACCTGGTTTAATCATGAATACATCAGCTTGGTTCACTCTTGACAGTCTAAAGAGGTGGAAATTAGGCACATGTTATTGGTGCCATTTGTACTACCAGATTTAGGGATGGGACTTTGTTCAGTATCATGTTTTGTTCAATATTTCCCAGCACAAAGTAAGTGGTGCCACTTCTACTTTCACGATTTATTTTGCCACCCTTCTGGGCCTTGTTCACTGTGATCTCGTGAAGCATATTTGGTTGTTACAGACCCCTCAGTTCAAATATCTTTTCAGCCCATAGCTTCTTTTAAATGTTATTTCAACTGAAATAAAGTCATCCAGTTCCTCATGTTGCAATTCATAGCAGCCCTTTGATTGGAACACATTTCTTTTTAGACAAATTTTCTTTCTGATTTACTTTCCACTGAGACATGATGTTTATTAAGTTATAAGCATATCCCCCTTTGTGAAATAAATAAATATATGATTTTACACTGTTAGTCCTTTTCAATAATAGGGAAGTGCTTAAAACAAACAGCTCAAAGTACGTTTTGGGCTGGTGGATATCTATTGTGAGTATATCAGGACAAAATTTACATGTTTAAATTCTCTGCCTTAGGATTAAACAACTTAAACTCACATGATTAACTGTCAACCTGGCAAAATAGATGTAGGGATGAAAGGGTTCTGCAAAAATGAAATTTCACCACGGCCCCAAAGACCCTGAATCTGGCCTTAGGCATTTGCCAGTATTTTTCTTTTTCTTTGTTGGTATCTTTATTTCTAGTTTATAGTCTGATATACACTTTCTCCTAAATGATGTATAAAGTTTGTTTTTTGAGTTTCAGGCAAAGCTACACAAATGCTATCTTGGCTAGCCATTCCTAATTTAGCAATGTAAGACTGGAGAGAAGGCAGCTATTCATCACCACCCACTGCCAACTCTTGGGCTACTGTTTTAATAATGAATAATGGGATTGACCACACATTATAACACCCCCCACGGCTGAAAGAGCAAGCACGTTTGATGCGACGGGGATTCGAACCCACGACCCTCAGATTACGAGTTAAGCACCTTAACCACCTGGCCAATGTATAAAGTTCAGTGAAGCAAAACATTATTGGTTCTTTAACTACAGAAATGTAATTTTCATATAATAATGTAATAAGCAAATACTTTTTTCATTGGGTGCAAGTGACATTAGTGTAGTCTCTTCGATGGCTGCCTTGTGCATGTTATACAACTGAATCACATAGAAGGCTTAACTTCTTTGAAACAACAAAAAGATGGACATGAAACTTCAATGAAAACAATAGTTATAATGATAAAATAGTCTCTGCTATATTTAAACAATATCATTTTTTAACACTTTAGTCTTTTTAATGAATAGTGGGTTCGACTGTCATGTTATAACAATCCCACAGCTGGAAGTGTGAGCACGTTGAATTTCGATCCTAAAATACTCAGATTACTAACTGAATACTTCAACCCCAAGTGCCCTATAGAAATGATCTTATCAATTAAAACAGTTAAATAATTTATGGTTACACTCATGTATACGTGCTTCTGGTTTTAATGTATTAGAGTTTGGATATCCACTTGATAACCTATGATAAAATGGTCATAGTAACGTTTTGTAATTTGCCTCTTACTTATAATTAAAATTATTTATTATTGAGTATAATTATTTTAGAATTTTAGCAGTTATTATGATTGAAGTTATTACATTAACAACATATCCTGCAGGTTAAAAAGCCATAAGTTAGACTGAATAAAAATACACAGAAAAGTTTATTGTTTTGCACATTTGTTCAAATTAACTATTTGATTCAAGAAGTTATGTGGCATGAATTCTGATTCAAAGCATTTTAAATTATACTACTGAGTAGTAGACCAATATTGTTTTTACTGGATTACAGTATGACTTTTTTACTTCCAAATGTTAAAAAACTTTAGTGCAATAAAATCTTACTGCATGCAAATGATGCTTTAGTACTGAAAACTCTTATTCTCCTAACCAAAAGTTGTGCATTCCATTTTGTCCTGAATTACTCCTTTTTAGTAGATGTGTAGTTGTTTTATACAACTTTTCCTACAAGTTCAGTACATGACTTTAGTGCCCTAGTTGTTAAAATGGTCATGTATAAATCAATTTCTTTTGATTTGTGGCATTTAAAATGCTTCGTGTATAGAGGAATTATATGCAATACAGAGAAGAGTGATACATGCTCACAAAGGCACAAAAAAAAGACTGTATAACAACAATTGACTAAGAAGAGAGACATGTTAAGTAACATCTTTGTTTGTATTATTTCCCAAATGATGCTGTTGAGGTCATGAGAAAGGTCAAGAAAGCCTCACTAGAGTTGGGAAATTAGATCATTATCTAGACTTGTACCACTGCAGCAGTAAGAAAGTTACAGCAAATGTTTACATTATCATGCTTAAACATTGCCAAGAAAGGAATATGCCAGAACTTTGATGTAGTATCCACATCAAAAACGTGTGTAAGGATACAAGTGAGAAGGCTGCCAGTTTACTGAATTTACCTGCAACCAATGAATAAATGATTTTGGTTCTTGTTTTGAGAATTACGAAACATTCAAGTCAAAATAACTAATTAAGTGTCAGACCTACTTGCAGACAATTATGTACACTATTTGGAAGATTGTAAGAATACCAGAAGGGTTTAGTATAAAAATGCACGTTTGAGGTTCAAAAGATTTGAAGTCAGTCGAAGGATCGAGAAAAAACTGCAGTAGAGAAGAAGCTAGAGAAATCAGTTAGTTGCAGTTAATAAAGACAGAAAATTCAGCCAGATAAAAGATAACTACCCTTGTGACAGAGCTATCCAGGGTTTCTCACCTAACTCTCTGTAAGCAACATATTGCCATCTTTCATAGCATCAAGTAGCATGGTTAACAAGTTGTCAACTGAATTTAGTAATGAAGCTGGAAATATAATTCAGGAACGTTTGTTAGTTATGTTAAAAGAGTTTTGTTAGTTTAATATAAATTATTCTACAAATTGATTGTAAGACAGAATGTTGTGAAAAGTACATTACAAGTGTTTTATTATTTTTAATCTTAGTTTCAAAGTCACATTCTTTAACTGTAAACTTTCTCAAGTTAGTGCTTGTGTGATCCATTCACCACTGCAGTCCTCACTTAATATAAATAAATTGTGACTGGTTGAACTCCAATGGCTAGCTTCCTGGCCTGTCCATTACAGCAGATTCTAGTTTTTAAAGAAAAACTGTAATGACACTAAACTTTAATCTCA
This sequence comes from Tachypleus tridentatus, assembly GCF_004210375.1. Taxonomy (NCBI): domain Eukaryota; kingdom Metazoa; phylum Arthropoda; class Merostomata; order Xiphosura; family Limulidae; genus Tachypleus; species Tachypleus tridentatus. The sequence goes on from NC_134825.1 coordinate 53,435,761, forward strand.
TCACTACAGTAATGTAGTGTTGAATAATTCTATCTTTTGGAAATTTTATTGAGAGCACTGCATTTTATTCTATATTGTTTCAAAGCCACTAAAACAAATTTGTATTTTCACAGTTAATCATTTATTTTAATATCATGTTCACCTTTTAGTAGCATTCAAAGTTTCACTTGCACAGGTTTTAGGTCTATTGCTCTCAGCTGTATAATTTATTCATCCCAGTATAATACATGCAACATACATTGACTAGTATTAAGTATTCAAACTTATTTCCTATATTTTTAGGATGATAAGGAGAAAAACCTCTTATACAAGTGAAAAAATAGCTGATTCTTTCTTTTTTTATTCAACTTTATCATGACTAAACAACATGCAACTTTAGAAGTAATTGTACAAGCTCAGGATTTATATATATTTACTCCTGCTCAAGATATAAGGTAGTTACATGACATAATCATGTGAGCTAAACAACATTTAACCATAAAAAAGCATGGGAATTTCCCTCAGATTCTTTTTAAATCTATAGCTGAAATAAATACATCAGTTGGAGATACAGGGAAAAAAAAAAGGTTAGAATTATTACATTATATTAAGTTTTACAGCAAAACTCATACACAGAAATGCATTATTAAATGAAAGGTTACAGAAAATATAGCCATACTATATTGTTTATGTCTTGGCATGTTTATCTAATGAATATAAGTGTGACACTTATACTTTTATACCAATAGAAACTTAAGTTTTTGGATAACACAGGTGTGTTTACAGCTAAATAAGAAGACTTGTCAAAGGTTTGCTTGCCACTTCTAGTGCTAATTATCTTCTTATAACCTCTGAATATCAGTTTGATACATTTTTAAATATATTGTTTAATTTACCAATAATAAAGTTGATCAAAAATTAATAAATAGTAAACATTTTCATGGAACCTAGCCTCCAAGACATTAACTTACGCATTGGGTTTCTACTGAAGATGTTAGGTTGTACATAGACACATAAGGATCATATACTAATTAAGATTGTGAATTTGTTTGTCTATGAACTTCTCTCACAGTCTTGGAGCTAGCAGAATCAAACTTGACAGGCAAACTAATATGGGCTAAAACATAAAACTTCACCCATGCTTAATGAGTATCTAGGAGTTCATTTTCAGAATTGCTGAACACAAATATTGCACTGAATACTGTTTCTTCCCATGATCCCAAGATGCTAAGTTTCAAACTGTGTTCATACCACCTAATCACAAGCTAAGCAGGTCTAACAGGAATTGATAACAGCAAGGTTACCCAGATGATAAGATAATGCATTCTAGTTCTTAAAGTAAGAACAAAAGAAAAGTACATTTAATTAGCTATACTCATTACCAGCTTAACTACTAGTTTTACTCTAAGAAGGTAGCCTGTTGTGATTAAAAGTTAATATTAATTTGAGCATCTGTGAATCATGATGGGACCTTTTAACTGTACAGCAGAGTACAGGTAATTTATACTAGCAAATACAAACACTATCCTTTTTTCTATAAAAAAAATTTGTTGAGATGGTTTATTGTGAAACTTGAAGAGCAAATTTTACAATTTGTGAATATGGGCTATATCTTAAACAATTATCTTTTTGACAAAACGTACACAACAAGTTCTTTAAATTGTACATGTTACATTTATTTTAAGTATATTTTTATTTGTTTCTGATTAAACAAAATTTTAATGGCAATAAAGGCATCTAATGTCTTTTTCTCATTTTCTACAATCTATGAAGTGTCCTCTCTTAAAAGTGAAATCATACTATTACAACCTATATTTGTAATGTAATACAGTTGTTAAGTAAAGGGTGCATTACAATTCTGGGAGTACACCGAGAAAATCTAATACATTTGTGGAATATTGAGAGACAAGGCTATATTATAAATACAAGTATCAGTGTTTTTCTTTCAAGGTCAACAGGTTTCTTAGTAATATTTAAAATAATCCTGCAGAGGTATTTCCATTTGAATGTCGTTTCCAAACTTAAGCTTACAAGTTGTAGAAATGTCAAGGTAGAACTACAATGCCTTATCATGATACTGTGTACTGGACTTTGAACTATTTTCAGAGACTTTTAAAACAACAATGCTACAACACTGGTTCAGAAATGTAATATTTTAATTAAAGTGAATTAGAACCTTGATTAAAGTTCAACTTTTATTCAAGATAACCACAAAGCCACAGGATAAAACAATGGGAAAAAAGAACAAACAGAAACAGAAAGAGCATTCAGAGAAGAACAATGAGGAAAAAAAATTTAGAAGAAACAAACAGAAAATTAAAAGACCAGGAAGAAGAGGAAAGAAACATAAGACTTGTCATCATGTGGACAAGAAGTTAAGAATTCAAAGAATGAGATATAATGTTTAAAGGAGAACTAAAATCATTAATAAATCTGACTGATGAAGCTATTGGAGATATGCATATGAATTACAACAAGTTTGAAAAATACAAGACACCCAAGAAGTAAAGAAACACTTTGATGATAAAGAAAATGTAAAAATGATATGAACAAAGAGAAGTAGGACATGAACAATGAAGATGAAACATCACTGAGGTGGAAAAGAATGTCAGTTACAGTGTAAAACATATGAAAAGTGAATTATTAAATGCAGAGACTAAAACTGCCATACCTCTTTCTACATCATTATATAAGTTCCAGCCTAGAATGCAATTAGGTTTGAATGCCATATAGTTCAGTCATTTTTTCTCCTAACGAAACAACAATATTGTCACAAGTTGTTTATTTAAAAAATATTTAGTCAGAGTGGTAATAGAAAATTATTACTGAAGTAATATTAATCTGGTAGTTACAAGTGTTACCTATAAAGTTATTAATATAAAATAGAATGCAACAAAAGTCTCAATAAATCTTTATTATGCTGAAAAGAAAGCATACATTTATATGCATGTTCTGCAGCAATAAAACAAGCTTTGTGTGCTCTATCACACAGGAACAGTCAAGTGAACATAGAATAGTTCTAAGTCAATTTTCACTAAATATGTTCTCGACTAACAAAATCATTCAACATTGTTCTTTTTAAATTACACTATTTACCCAATAAATTAAGCAAACCTCTTGTTATACTGTCCAAGGTATCTCTAATACCACAGTAGACAAGAGTATTGAGAGGCAGTATCAATATCATGTCTCTTGTTATATCACTTATTTTTATTTTTCAAAAAATACTGGTTATACATCTGCAGTAGTTTAGTCAATAGTAGATATACAAACAAATAATTCATACTGACCATAATGGCGTGATGACAATATGCAGTTTCAGAACATCAGAGTTTGGTCCAACCAGAAATGGAGACCGTCCAGTTCTAAGATTATTGAGGTCATCATAGGGAATTAAATCATTTATATTTAGAATTCTCTCATCCTTTGAAAATACAAAATTACGTTTTACTACCTTCCGTACGTGTTCCATCCCATCCTGTTTTCCACCAATCAAAATACCCACTGAGACTCTAGCTACTTCTTCTGTATCCTTGGAAGTAAGAGAAAGCCTTACAGTTTTGTCTACTGACTCTGGCATTTCCAGGGTTCCTTGCCATACAATTAAATAAAACTTCTTGAACCAGACTCCTTTAGGGTAGATGTCCACTGTCCATTCATAAGTATGATCACTCTGACACTCTGCAAAGCTGGCAGGAGTATTAAATACTAAAGTCCTCACACTGTACGTTGGAAGGAGAGGATAGTTTTCAATGATCAGAGACGCACTCCATCTTTCAGTGGTGTATAGACGAGGAGTGAAAAAAAGGTGACCATCTGGATCCTCCAGAACCTTCCAGAAACGTAACCCTTGCTCACCAGAGTGAAAAGACATAGCAACTGCCATGTGCTCAAAAAAAAAGTCTTTAAATCGGCTGGTTAGAGAGTGGATAAGAAGGCTAGCCAGATGTCGAGGGGTCATCATGGGAAAACGTATATGTGACATTACCTCCACAGCTAAGTCTGCAAAGTGCTCTGCAGCTTCTGTTAGGTTATATGTGCTTTTTAAACGGTGTTCTTGAAATTGAAGCCACTTGGCAACACATCTGAAACACAAAACTGTATTATTACTACGTGTTTTACCTAACAGCCCACCCACAATACATAAGTACTGAGTTCATTGAAACTAGAACTGTTTTTAATTATAGAATTCTTAACTTATAGTGAATTTTATTTACAAAAAAGGTTTCTTCAAAAACAAATTACAGTAAGGTTTAAGTCTCGATTACAAAAATTTTACATTTATGGAGAAACCCAAGAATTGGCTGATCTAAACTAATTTTGTATTTTGAGGTTACTGAAGAATCTAAAGATAGTACATGAACACAAATGAAGTTAAGTGCATACTCATATAAAAATACTAGTTTTTATTTATTGTTCAAAACCAGTGAAACAATATTTCAGTATTTCTTGAATAATGATCAATTACACAATACAGGAAATACTATGTGGTATTATGTTTAAAAGCTGCAAAAATCCCTTATTCTACTACTAAATTACTTTCTACAAGTACTTATGTGGTCAAAAGCTTTAAATAAATATCTTATTAAGAATGTATTCAAAACATTTTAATCAAAATTAGCTCTCTTGCTATGGGCTCAGTTGATTTGACCTAAATCTTGACACCAAACTGATCTTTAGAGATTCCATACAATAATAACTTCTAATATGTTTTGTGTATCTTCACAAACTTTTGCAAGCTTTCTGTAAGCATTTAAAGATTTTACAGACAAAGTATCAAAATGTTAATGAAGTACATTTACCAAAATTTTCTGTGAATATACCAAGTCAAAGCATTGACTGCTTTAAGTGCAAAGTGATTTCATATTGACATTAAAAATATTCTTCTTCCTCTAAAAATTTTCAACTTTCATTTGCACAATCTATAAAACCTCCTACATAAATTTTAAAGTTTTTTACAGTAAAACTTCATATATTATCAGTTCTTTTCTTTACCCTAACCCTATCTAATGTCGAGCAATTTGAATGACCTCACAATCACCATAAAAAAAAATATATGCAGTAAATACAAGTTACTTCCTTCTAGAATGACTTTTAGAAGGTAACTAGACTTCTTTATCTCAAACAGCTTAAAGCTAGTAGCAGCATACATCTATTGCTACATACATTTTATTTGCCATTTGAACCTTGTCTAACTAATAACCTCACGATAAAAGTTGCAAGCCATTTTGAATTCTGTAGCATAAGCTACTCCTGAGCTGCTTGAAAACATACCTCATGAAATTTTATCATCATCATTTTTCTTCATTTTACCTAATATTGCCTAATAAGTTTCCAATTTATAAAATTTAGTTAGTTTTATAATAATAGAAAAATACAGTTGAAAACAAAAAAATATTTATTTGGGTCTTCTTTTTTGTTGTCAACTGCTGATGAAAATTAACCCTATTTTTATATACTAATGTCACTACAACACTAAGTAATTATTTTATTAAATAATGCACATAAGAACACAGAATAATAACACAGACAACATCCTGTAACTATCATAATTTTTCTGGATTTCTAACATGCAATAAGAGCTGTTAATAATTCAACTAAGTTCATCAATGTATTTTCCATGGGAATATAGTTTGAAATGGAAATAAAATACAGTTCTATGTACAAAAGAACATAATATATCAATTAATAGATTAAAAATTTGGCTTTCTATTGATTATAAGTAATATTGTATTAAACATCAGAAAAAAATACTGGCAATCAGTTAGAGAATGTGACAGATGGGCATGGCAAGAGGAGTTAGATTTCCTATTTTATGGTCTAATAAACAAATAAGATAAAAGCTATAAAAATTATGGTTTGCCTGAGTAATAACGATGTTATAATGAGTAATTACATTAAATTCTGTACTTCTCAGAGGGGTAGTAAATAAATTGTTTGTTTGTTTGTTTTTAATTTTGCACAAAGCTACTTGAGGGCTATCTGCTTGGTATTATTTTTCACCAAATAATCCAAATGAACTCATCCAACAATAGAACACATTAATACAAAATACATAATTTTCTTTAAAAATTGCTTTATGTTTTCAATTTTGTGCAACGCTACACAAAGGCTATCTGAGCTAGCCATCCCTAATTTAGCAGTGTAAGACCAGAGGGAAGGCAGCTAGTCATCACCACCAACCTCAAACTCTTGGACTACTCGTTTACTAATGAATAGTGGGATTGACTGTCACATTATCAGAGATGTCAACTATTTCAAATAACTGAGCGTAATGACTGTAGACAAAGCCCTTTATCATTTGTGGCTACTAGGCCTGACCAATGTCTCTAAGCTGTTTATTATTATAACTATTATTATTTGTTACTGCTATAGATTGCTTATTTATGACTGGATACAGTTTTGAGTCATCCATGTCTGTGGTTCCATCTATAGCTAAATTGTAAACACTGTTAGTAAGTATGCTTGAAATCATTTTGTCGTCTTCACAACCCAACATTTGAACGATGGCTATAGTTCCGGTTCTAGCACAGCCATATTTATTCACTATATCAGAGTTTGGGAACATTTTTCTGAATAGATGTCCTGCATGATCAGCTACAGCTAGGGGTAAATTATGAGCAATGACGAATTGCGCGAACATCACTTCTGCATTTATGGTTTCATATTCTGAATTCTTACTCATAAATGTTGTAATCTGCATCGTTTTCGTCTTTTCCTCAGCCTTTTGTTGGTGAGATGCCGATTTTGTATGTCTGAAATAATCGTTTATCCCGCCATGCGCCACAGAAAAATCAATGTGACAAACTGTACAAAACACAAGACAATCACTGACTTTTGATGCAATGACTGGATATTTTGCACTATACTCTTTCCTAAATTTTTGATTCACAGTTTTAGTGCTTTTAGATTTGCCAGAAACAAGACAATCTGGTGAACGACGCCTATTTTTTTCCATCTTGTGAATGATCACATTGGTGTTTCTATGTCGCTTAGAAAATGAGAAAGACCCATCTACGCGAGTGCTGATTGGCTGACAAACACTGATGATGTAACTATGGATTCCCCCACGTACCCAGTATGGAGAAGCACCGCACTCAAAATATTGGTAGATGTCGAAGATACAAAATTTTTTTATTATTTCAAGCACAAACATGATTACAGCAAGTAGCCATTTGGACTATGTCATTTATTTATTATCAAAATTTATCTGTATTTCACTAGAAATTTTCTTTTCACCCCTTTCAAGCCCTGGGGGGAACAATTTATCACTTTATTGTATAGTCCTATATAATATATAATAATTTGGGAGTTGCAACAAGTCGTAATATTTGTCTGTATGAGTGTATAGTCGTAAAGTATACACCAAAATTGTGATGATTATGCTCAAATCGTAATGTTTGGCATCTCTGCATTATAATGCCTACATGGCTGAAAGAGTAAGGATGTTTGGTGTAATGGGGATTCGAACCCACAACCCTTGGATTATGAGTCGAGTACCTTAACCACCTGGACATGCCAGACAGGTAAATAAATTAAAGAAGAGGGTATACCTAGAAAGCAAATGTCACAATTCATCTACTTGGGTGAGACTGACAAACTTTTTAAATATTTTCTTATAAAATTAAGACATTAAACTTATGTAACATTAAAAATTTGATTTAATAATTACATTATTTATACCAAATTTATTATATCATGAAGATAAAGTAGTTTAACTAAAGTTTGAATGTACTTCTTCAGGAACTCATGACGTGCTCACTCTGTCCTGACCATAGCAAGAGGGTAAATAGAAAAGTAAATATAAATCATAACTTCATGCTAAGAATTATCAAAATACTTTTTCCTTTAAGGTAACTATTAAACAGTAATTTTGCAATAAAAGTAGATAAATAAAAACATATTTACTGGAACAATGTGAGCTCATCCTTAACCACTAGTTCAGATTTCTGGAGAAAATGAATTAGAACATCAGTTTCAAGACACCCAAAATCATCCATTTGTGCAGCAAGTTCAAAATTCCATGTGATGAAATTACTACAAGCATTGTGAACAGCTGTATGTCCACAATTGAGGGTGTACTGAAGCCAAGAAACCTAGAATTATCAAGCAAGAAGGTACAGAACAAAATAAGTGGAAATAATAAAACTTAAAATTTAATGAATCACCTCCTATTACAAGGAACTACAGTTTTAATTTCTGAAAATATTAGGACCATAAAAAGGAATCATGATTAAATTTCTATTCCAATCAGACTCCTACTCTTGTTATGTTTGGTAAAACAAAGAATTGCAGAATTGTGTAGAACAATATCTAAAATAATTGTTATGTAATTCATCTCTTTAACAATGTATTTCATTTAGATTGTATAAAATTCCATTCAAACCAGGGATGAAAATTTTCTCTTACAGCCCTTCCAAGATTTTATTTTGGGGCAATTTAAAACTAAACATTTTTTTATAAAACAAACATCTAAAAACTAAAATTCAAATTAAATTGCTCAAAAATTATACAGTAGAGTACTTACGTTTTCAATCTAATTTTCACCTACATTATGTTTAATTTTTCATTTTATAATTAACTTGATATCTCACATTAAAGATAACATTTTCCTCATCTGAAAATATATTTCAGATAGATAATTACCTATATACAGAACAAAGAGCTAGCTGTTGGTGTTACTGCAATAAATGTTTGTATAAAACCATGCTTTTAACCCTACATAGAGGGTGACACATCTTTCTTTAACAACACTACTCTTGAGTACTTTGTGTAAACCAAAAGTTCATTCTTGATGAAGCAAATGAGATACACTGAAAGTGGGTAGGTTAGGTAATATGCTTTTAGTTAAATAAAATGCTAAATCCAGACTATTCTATTCACCTCTTCATTATATTACATTACTTTATATACACCAGTTCTTCCTTCATCTCAGTGTATGATTCAAGCTATCTCTTCTGTGGAAAGGTAAGTAACATAGTCTGAAGTTAACATTTTTCTTACCTATAAGCATATCTTAGGATAGATACACACCTTTCCACAGAAAAATAATTATGAGTCCCACAGTGAGAAGATGGAGACAGGTAAGAAGAAAGTAATGTAAATTATGATCCCATTTCTGAGAATTCAGCAAGCATAAGACTCATGGAGTGTGTCTCCCATGGGATAAGGGAGGGTAGTGGGAGCAGCACTTGGTGACAAACTGAGTGAATTCAATATTTTTTATAGTTTTGTTTATAATTCATTTATAATTCCTTCTAACATTTAGTTTATCTATGAATTTTTAGGTACATTAAAATGCTAACTCATCTTCTAAGGTGATCATATTTATTTTGAGTAAATAAATATATATTATGAAACTGACCAGCTTCCCCAGTGATGATGTAAACATTATTCATGTACAAAAAGACATGTAAATTTATGATTACGTACTCTCATGACCTAATGGAGTAAATAAATAAATACCTTGCCATAAGCTTCACAAACTGAGTCACAAAACAGCTGGTGAATTATTGCTGTTTATCACTCAATAATGTTATTAATATAGAAAATAGATTTTGGAATATCGTGGAATAATTTGTTTTCTTGGAATTAGGTTTTTATTTTGTCTGTTTTTTTTTTCCTGATTCCATTATTTGAAATAATTAGTGTTGATATTCATGCTCCTTAATACTGGTATTAAGTTCTAGCCAGGCACATGTTTATTAACCATGTTTACGTGATAAATTTTATTTCAAGTGTTGTTACAGTTTAATAAATTGTTTTCTTTTTATCAAACCTTGGTTAGACTGTCACACTGCATCCATTCCAAAAATAGTTCTGTTTGTTCATTAAGTATGACAAAGACAGAATCTGAAGGCTGCTTAACTGAGCTACATTTAAATCTTATGTGGCCAGCATACCATAAAAAATTAAGAATGGTTATGGTAATTTCAAGGTATGGGAAAAATACTAACAGGACTTTGCAGACTTAAGGATGAATCATCCCAAATCTGCATCCTGAGGGAAACTCAAGACTTATCCAGCTAGTCAGAGCCACCAGGAATGGTCTAGTTCTTATATGTAGGGGTTGACCTAAACTTCCAGGGTGATACCTCTGCCTTATTTCTTGTCAAGAAATGCTTTCATTTGATCTCATTCCAAGAGAATTATGCAAACCCAAAGAACTCTATACAGACCACTCTAGCAGCTTGGTTCTGGGGAAGCAAAGTTTTTCTCACTCCACTAAAAAAAAATTAAGAGGGAAAAAGACACACAGAGGAAAACATCAAACAGATTCATGGACCAAATAAGAATCAGTTCACCAGCATAAGGTTCCTCACTAAAAGACAGTAATATTAGTTACTATGAATAGAAACAGCAGGAGCTGTTCAGATGACAGAGTTTTTAGCCACTCTTTTTTTACTTGTTGATCTAGTAAACTCTATCTCAGTAGATACTTAGCAGAGGCAGTCAGGATGAATATTTTCTGTTATCCTCTATTTAAATATTTTGAGATAGAGGAGCAATCTATAAGGTAAAACTGAATACTTGAGAAACCCTTCTTCTTTCTTTTTCTTCTCTTGTTGTTGTTGTTTGTCATATAAACAACACCATACTGCAGAGCCTCTAGGTAAATGGCATATGGAGGGAGACAAAATACAGAGGATGATGGGACCATGTTGTGACAAAATACTGTCCAAGGTCATTCACATCCCTGCTTGTACAGCATCAACCTGGGGATGTTGACATGATGTTATGTGACATGAATAAAGTCTAAAAGTGATGGAACAGACAAGCGAGATGAGTTCCTTAACTTATGCAATTAAAGTGGAATGAAAGAAAATTTGAGAAATAAGGGGTCCCAAAGCATGAAAAGAAAATATTGCTTGCCTCTAAACAGTGGTGTGTAGGTAAGTTAATAACGTCACACAACATACACAAAAGAAGACACAAGGGTTACAACAAGTCATATTCAGGAGAAACTAATGGGAAGTTGACTGAATAAAACTTCTGATCCCCTTCCCAGGTAGCCCAAGTCTTGGGGTAAAAGGATCAGCCAGGAATATAGTCAACCTATCACTGTGAAAAAAAATGAGTGCAAGAGTAAAATTTGAGTGATATCTCCTCTGAGCAAGGAGAAGAATTATACTTGAAAAGAAAGATGAAGGAGGAAAATGGTGGTCAAAAGTTTAAACAGAGGATATATGACAGCACTGAGAACTAAACAGAGGTTCCAGTTTGTAATTAGTCAGATTAACAAAAGGGAAGGAGTGATGGATGGACCAGTATTGATAAATCATTCACTTGCACTAATAAATCAAATGGATGGATGGCCACCAAGAGTAACTTATTCTGCAAGAAAACCTACCTGTTTTGTAAGGATCCACACAAAAGTCATATGCAAAAAAAAAAAGAAAGAAAAAAAAGGCATGTCATGTCATGGTAAAACATGAAAGTCCAAGTCCAAGTGGAAGAAGAAGATACTCCTGAATCATATGGGGTGAAGAAATGGAAATCCTTGACTGAAACCAGCTAACATGAAGGGGAAAAATTAAAGAACTCTCAAAAAGTGCTGTTAATTACAGACAACACCCTATAAAGAGGATTATGAGACATACAGACATACTGAAAGAGACTGGACCAATCCAGACACAAAATGTCTATCACTGGGGCCACAGAGTCTTGAGCTGATGACCAAGAGCGAAAACTTGGCATGAATGGGAATTACATATGCAATGACAAGAGGACTTTCAAAGAGGAAACAAAGCTACTGAAACACCAGAAGATGTGAGGACCACTTTCCATAAAGGGTTTAGTATGGGTAAGACAGCTGATCCATTATGAAGTACAAAGCTTCTGTAATATGGTAGGCCAAAAAGAGTATTGTGGTCGTGAGCCAAAAAGAGGAAACAGAGAGCAAGAAAGCAGAGATCTCAAGTACCTTCATGCCAAATCATGCAAAAAAATGAAAATGAAATTATACAAATGGATTATAACAAATGTGACAGAAGATGGGAGCCAATGTTTTGTAGAAGGTGATCTGGAGAATTTGCTCCTCTGTATAATCAATTATGGAAACAGATAGTGAAGTTGCCCAGAACTGTATCTCACCCAGCCACAGATGGTTTCCATAAACACACACAAATTTGTGCAAGACAAATTAAAAATGATACTCAGGGTCAGATGAAAACAACTGAGCCAACATCACAGTGACAGGTGAAAATATGGAGGGAGAAGAATGATAAAAGTTGTTGAGTTACTGGAATAATTCCATTGATCAGACAGACATCACTGAAAAGGAGTCAAATGGCCACATGCAAAAGAAGCAGGGGTTCTAGAGAGACAAGAGAACATAAAATATCTCTGATGTATGAAGAAAAGGAGACGTAAGGGCTCAGGAAACTAGAAGCTTCAGATAGGGCATTACCCCTGAAATACAGAGAAAGCCCATATGTGAAGCAGGGTTCCCAACAAAGTGAGGCCACAATTGACCTGTCAAGAGGGAATACACACACAAAAAAAAAGGGCAGGATGATTAACTCAGAAACAAAAACTTTGTCTTGAAGGAAGTACACCAAAGTGTGTTCCTTGAGAGATGGACTCAAGCTCCAAACAAGAGGGAATCCTAACCAATCAAATCCCTGAAACTAGGAAATAAAGTTAACTGGGCAAATTCAGAAGAAGAATAAACTGAGGCACTATTGTGATCAGGTAGGTATGACATTTCCCAGTAAAGCTTTGTTGTTGTTGGAATATTGTACATAGCAATAATTGATACCTATGATTATGTCCAATCTACTAAAGCTATATGCTTTCATCCATAATTTTGCAACTCACAAGAGGGAAGGCACCAACACACAACCATCCACCATTCACAATAATGGATTGACTGTCCTTGTAATGTATTTACATATAAAAATGCAATAATGGTTTTGGGATATTGCACAGATTTGAACCTGACTTATCAGCTCTGATTCGAGAACTGTACCATTCCCCACTCATGAATCATCAGAAACAACTGGAGAAACAGAAAAACATGCATCATACACCTGAGTGATCAGAACAGTGAAGAACAAAAGTTGAGTTACTTGATCCTCATCAATGATAGAAGAATCAGAATCAAATTCAGACTGTGGGAAGAAAAGAGAGTAAAATTTGTCCAAAGACATATCAGACTGAGTAGTGGCTACAGAAATAAAAGGCAGTGAGTCTTGGAAAACTGCAGGATAAAGATAGTTCTTTGATGTATACTACCAGTAACACTGGTCACAGTTGACAAAGTACCTCCATTTGTCATTTAAGTAGGATAAGAAAAACTCCTGTGGAGCATCTAGGCCTCAAAAGGATTCATATACATTGAAGCACGAATTTTTATTCAATAAGAATCACAAAATTGAAGTAACTTAAAATATTACTAGGTTGTGGAATAATTTGTGAGTGTTTTTAAATAATTTAATTCAAGCATTACATGCAAGACTATACAATACTTCAATGCATGAACACATTACACCCATAACATTTATTATGATACTTTATTTCATGTAATACCTAGGTATATAGCATGCATTGTTTTAAACGAAATTGCAAGAAATTAAATTCGAAAAGCAGATGGTGTCAAAAATGCTCGATTTTGTCCACTTGACAGTCCATTTAATGAGCTGAAAATGAAAGCAAAAATTAAAGACATATGAAAATCAAACACACCATCTATTAGAGCAAAAAATTATCTACCAAATGATATGAAATATTTTGCGAAAGCGTTTCATTTATGAATACATTTGTTTAACTTGAAAAAACGCTCACGAATTATTCCTCAACCCAATATTATTAGTAGTAGTAGTAGCAGCAGTATTGTTTTTCACCTTTGTTGTATAGACAAAATCATGTGGTGAGGCAAGTGGGACAATCTAAAAAACACTTCATAAAATTTTAATTCTTATTCTTATTTCTCCAGTTCTTCAAAAATTTCTTCCATGGTATTGATAAACCTTTGTAAAAAAATGCACAAACATTAAATGATTTTGATAAAAAATATTCATGATGTTCTAAAAACACGTAGGTCCAAGAGTGCTTTCAAAAGGCAGACCTTTCTTCTTTAGAAGCAAAGTGAGAGTGGCAGTGTGATTAAACGAGTAATACATATAGAGGATGTTTAGTGACATCATGAGGTCATCCAGTTTTCCAGGAATTGTTTATTTCTCTGTGCACTGTTGTGAGTATCTCATTTCCGGTGCAATGTAGCCGATGGTGAGAGTGCATGTAAAAAGGTGTTAGTGATATTTTAATTTTGAAATGGCTAAATGTATGTGTATTTTTAAATAAATATGCTTAGGTGTTAAAATAAAATAAAGATAACACCTTAGAGAGTGCACATTTCATTTTGATAAAACTACATATTGACAGTTACTGAACTGAGAATAGTTACAATTAAGTTATTTTATATTTGTAACTACATACTTTGTAACAAACTATATATACATAAAGATATACTTCTTTAATCTTAACTAAACTTGAGTGCATTTCATTTAGACAAGACTATGTACATACCAGCTGATTATGTTTAGTTGCTGAAACAACATGGCGACACATGTAGTCCACACAAAGCCTCACTAAATCTTTTACATTATACTTATCAGCCAGGGTGACCAGGGGAAGCACTAGGAAGTGGTTAATATGAATCTTGCCTGTATACAAATACTTCAGGAAGTCTGGAAACACTAACACACAAGCAGGATCTTCTTGTAGAACTATCTTTGTTTCTTGTGACTCTGTCCAATTAGGATTCATCAGCATCACCTAGATTTAGTGAAGGAAAAAACATGAGAAAAACAACAATCATAACACTTCTGTAATTCATAAGTTTCTTAAACACATCTGGGAAAAGTTATCTTGACTAATATCTAATATTATAGAAAAAGTTCATGAAACCAATGATAAGTCACATATTACAAACATAAAAACTTAAACCATGTGATAGACATGAAGTTATAATTTACTTTTAAGCACACATAAATACCAAAATCTCTTCTGTAAAATACACTAATGTGAAGGTTACTAGTCTATTAAATGCTTGTTACAGACGTGAAATGGTAGTGCCTACATTTAAAACACTTAGTGCAAAAATACCGAAACATATTGTTAGAAATAAATCTTTACTTAAGACTCAAAAATGTATTTATGCTTTGCACAAAATTACAAGACATAAATATAATTATGTTATTGCAATAAGATGATTTATTTTTATTTTTTTCAGAAGAGCTCTTTCCTTTTTATTATATCTAGTAGTTCTGAATAATTCTACCAAAAATAAATGGTTTAACATCATATCATTATTTTATATTTCTCTTCCTGATTTCACAGACTTTAGTATTGGTAGTATATAGCTAATTTTAAATCTCAACCAATGCAGTTGTTTATTTCCTTATTGCCATTTCCGGGTTATAAATTTCAAAGACATCATATGGCACAGTAAAAGGTTTTGCTGTTTAGCCCATTCTGAGATGGTTTAGTTTCTTTGCTGCTATGTTACTGAAAGCCATCTAATTGTGTTCACAACCAGCTATAGTTGATTGAAAGCTTAATACACACACATCAACTTAAAATTATTAACAGTTCTCATAAAGTCCTTACTGCCACCTTTAAAGGTGCTTTAACAGTAACTAACTACTATAGAACTTTTCTGCTCTCCAATTTCCATCCTAATGACACATCCGATATCTTTATGTGTGATGATTTTAGATATGGATGTTCATTCATTTAACTGATAAATATGGTCAGAATTATTCCAAATGTAATTAACAGTTAAAATGTTGAAGAGAAATGACAATAAAAAATCTATCCGAGGTAAAATATGACTTTTTGAAAATAAAGTACAAGTTCTGCTTACTGCAATTATTAAGTATTCTGCGTGACTATTACTGTGACTTACTGTAATTGAAGAAAAACATACACACCTGAAACACATCACTGGAAGCACAGAGAATTAAACGATGAGCTGCAAACTTCTTTCCTCCAACTTCGAGAGTGATGTCAGATAGCAGCCGCTCAGCATACAAACCAGCAATTTTTTCCAGAACAGTTGATGAATTATCAATTTGTTGGGTATGATCTTTGTCACAAAACTTATGTCCTTCACTGACTGGATGAGGTTTTTGATCAGAGTTTTCATGTTCATTGTTATCTCCTCCTTGAAATATTGGGGTTCTATGTCGATTGTCTGTCATCTCAACCTAAAAATGTTCATATCTTTTCCTGATAAAACTTTATAATCCATGATAAAAATGGATTAAAAAAGAAACAATTTTATAAGTACTTGATTTTTCAAGGTTTCATCAATTTAGTCACCATAATGAAAAATAAAATAAAAATGTGCAAAAAAATTTTTCTGATCTACATAATTTAAAGTACACCTGTAATAAGCAAATAAGATAAAATTTCATGGAATTCAGATTTTAGGTTGCTTTATGTTAGAAAATACTGCTTTCAATAGCATGCAAGTTTTAAATCTTGAAAAGACAATGATTTTGGTTAACAGAACTTCTTTCAAACAAAATTCCTAAATCATGTACACACTGTTTTTATGGTTTGTCCCTTTCTACTTTCCAAGAGAAATATTCAATTTAAGCACTGTGATGTAAAGTGCAAAGCAAAAATCTCTTTTCTTTGAAAGAGCAATGAAACATCACAAGTCTGTTAATAAACCTGTATGCACTTCCAACATAACCAATCTTTCCAGTAATGGTTATTTTAATAGTGTTAAAAGAAAATATAACCAAAATTGCTTCACAAATGCACTGTGAAATCAGTTTTTGTTGAAGTATTAGAAATTACTATAAGTTAATAGGACTGTAATTTGAATGGTATCTCATCAAACTTCCATCTTCAAGTGCTTAACTCTGCAAAAACAGCTAATGATGTGAATACAAATGTAAATATGAGGCCTTAAACAAAGGCTAGAAAATAATCTAGGGAAACTTGACATTTTCTACAAATTAGAGGTATTTAATGAATAATAGCATTATTATTAAAGTTACAGATCCTGACATCTAGCTTGAATTCTTACAGAACACTATACTAACTTCGTACAGATATTTTGATGTATTTTAGATTAGTAACAAAAGCATAAGAGACACCTTATAATTCATAACAAACATTTAACACTTCTACATTCTATGATCAACAAGTCTGAAGCTTTAAGCCAATATTTAGCCTAATTAACTTAAGATGGCATTTTGTTTGTTTCTCTTTTCATTTGTTTTAACATGTTAATAACCTTTCTTTATATTCGGGACTGAAACTCTACACACTGATCCAAATAAGTCTTCACAATCATCTTACAACCTCGTTCTTTAATTCTAAGTTCTTATAAAATAATCATAAGCTATTAATTCTTTATATCCTGGCTCAATATTCAGCAATAAGCACCTTATTGATAAAAACATATTCTACTGATATTAGCTACATGAAAGAAAGACTGGCAAGCCAAGGAAATAAATTATAGATGTCTTTTAATTATAATAAATGCAATGTAATTTTAATAGTAATATCATAATTTGAATTATAATTATAATTTTAATGTGAATAAGCTTAACAATGTTATGGGGAAAAAAAAAGTCTTAGTTGATTAATCTCTTAAGCAATTCAAATAATATGCTGTTGCTAGTTGTAGGGAAAATGGGATTTTAGATTCTATTTACAAAAATACTTAATACAAGTCTAAAAAGGTTATAATTTCATTGTGCAAGTCATTGGTTTGAACATATTTGGAGTACTGTGTTCAAAAACAACTAGTTATACAAGAACAGCTTAAAGTCTGTAAAACTTTCTTTTCTTGAAAAGAGAGTGGTGAAGACCTGACTTAAGTGTTTAAAGGAATTGACAGTGTTCATACCTCATACTTTTTCATAATTAATGGTGAAAGTGGTAGAACTAGTATACACAAATATAAATTTTGTTAAGATAGGAGTCATATTCAGTTAAGACAATTTCACTTTTCTTATAGTGTAGGCTGTCTTTGTAATTGTTTACCTTCAGTGGTGGTGAACAAATTTAAGAGGGTTTAAGGAAAGGCTTGGTAAATATTTGAAATTATAAGGGTTGGCTTTGAGAATTTTATTTGCATTTTAGATCAATGAATGGTACAGCTTAGACAGACCAACAAGCCTATTGTTGTTCTCAAATAACCTATACATGTATAAAAACATAAAACCTTCAGAGTTGGTTCTGTAGAATAAAGAAAACCAAATTCTGAGATCTACACAGAAGTAGAAGTTTAAATATTATAAAAACTACTGTTATCGTCATTACATAATGCACTGTTTAATTTTATTTAACATGTTGGCTCCCACACAACCTACTGATGGGTTGTGCTCTATTTTCTTTTTAAATGGCCACTTACTGGCTGGGACACAAAAGCTACATATACACTGTTCCTAAAAAAAGTAATTGTAAAATGACTAGTGAAACCCTGGAAAGTATCAGCAAAATAGACTTGGGAGCCAATATGCAAAACTATTCTGTTCAAATTTCTTTTCCCTATTACAGTTGGTATAACAAACTTTTGAAAAAAAAACATGTAGAGAAAAGTTATGCACCACAACCATACTGCATTTTAAAATTGATTATATCAGTAATAGTAATTTTAATATATCAAGTAGGGCATATAAGATTTAAACACAAAACATGTAGAGAAAAGTTATGCACAACAACCATACTGCATTTTAAAATTGATTATATCAGTAATGGTAATTTCAATATATCAAGTAGGGCATATAAGATTTAAACACAAATCCAAATTTCTTTGTTTTTTTTGGATAGGATTATTTATTTCCTAAAGTTTCCTAAAAAACAAAATGTTTTTGTGTACTGGTAGTGGCAGATTAAGAGTTATTCAAAAGTAAAAAACAACTACTTGGTTAGTTTATAATTTACAGAAAAATCAATGAGTATTTTTTTTGAAAGCTGTTACTCAAACCAACTGCAGACTAGAAGTGTTGAACAGAGTACAAAAATAGTAAATATATCACTAAGAAGTATGTGACAAAATATTCAGGCAAGTAGGCTAAACCTGTTAGAAAATTTAAAGGTACAGGAGAGCCTTTAGGTTATGATTTTGATGTGGTCTTTTTAAGCACTTTATTGAAACCCTGCATTCGGAGAAGAGACTAGTGATTTCATTAGTCTTTGTAAAGTTACTTTCTAACTTTGGCTATGTAGGGACACAATGCTAGTAACTTATTTTACCAAGTACAAAACAAGTTTATTTTTTACATTAATATTACTAATATCTGCAGCGACTTGTAGAGTAGGATGTTTTAGTTGCTGTTAGATATCAGTGATATTTAGAGCCTTGGCTAGAAAACAAAGTTTATAAGTGAGGCTTTAAAATAATTTAAAATCATATGATTAATTGTGAAATTAAAAAGGCAGTCTTTCATCTTTTCTTAGAGTATGGCTGAATGTTTATGAAACATCAACATATAATATCAAAGTTGGTGGACACTGTGTGTTTTAATTGATCTCTGTGATGAATAAAATATTTAAATTGGTATTTTTTTAAATTTCAAGTTATTTTCTTCAAAATGATAAAACTATGTACAAACAGATTTGGTAGCTACTACAACATGCATTCTACAAATATATTTACATTACAGCATGCTGTCCACATAGATACAATCATTATCACTGTTTTAATGATCCACTAAAACATAATGTTTTGCTAAATGATTTATATCTATCCACATTATTGTTCAGTAAATATTAATAATTTAATAAATTGTGTGTTCCAAAAAATACCTGAAATTTAAGTAATCATTGCACTATTTTTGATTATTGAAACTTATTTCCTTCTGGTGAAAAGCATTATGTAATGGTATTGTGTACTTTCTTGGTTTAAAAGCATTATTTACAGTAACTGGTGCCAATTGCAAATAAACGAAGGTTAAAATAGTGCTGATGATTCTATCTGTGTAGACTATGATATGGAAAGTCTCACCAGGTTTTGGAAAAAAACGACCATGTCTCACCCAAATATTTTTATATATTCTACCTTTTAATTTATTTATTTTTTTACTTTTCTTGAAGACATCTTGAAAGTTTGTTTGTTTGCAATTTTAGGTTAGTTTGTTTCAAAGTGAGAATCTAATTAGGTAAGTAATTTGGTAATTAGAGCTTGTATTTTTCAAGACAAGAAATTATACATTGTTGCAAAAAATTCTGCACTTTGTTACATGAAATTGAGATCTCATCAGAAAGAAATGGTTTCATTTCAATAAAACAATTGTCAAACACATTTTTCAGTCACATACAAGAGACTAAAAATTCTCAAAAAATGACTTGAAAATATAAATGACATGAAAAAAATTTTTTGTCTGAACACAAAACAAAAAATACGACAATTCAATTCATGTAAAGAAAAACTTAGAGCTACTGTCTACAATTAAAACATCATTCAAAAACTTCTTGAATATTTATAAAAAGTAGAGAAATTTTGGTGATCAATTTGATTATAATTACTTATATTTAGTTATAATTTTCCACAAAGTATGCATCTTATGCTTTATCAAAGCAATGTCAATTTTTTATAACAAAATACCAAATTTTTATACAAAATCTATTTATCAATAGGAATGCAATATCAAAATTTACTCTGTTTTACAGTGAGAGTCAGTGAATATGGAGGTGACAAGTGTCCAGTGAGGCTCTGTCCAATGAGACACAAACTACATACTATAGTAGCAACCAGGTTTGTTATGGGTCATTCCATGTCAAATCATCCAGGGAGCTGCAGGTGACCCCCTCAGAATGCCTTGAAAAAATTCACATGTACTCATCTACCCATATAATGAAAAACTGCCAAAGATTAGATCAATATCTCTAATAGTTTCTGATTTACAGCCATGTAAAATTTAATATTTTGTTATTTTTGGCAAATTCATTTTCGAGCAACTTTGGCTGCTTAAAGCTACAAGAGTAATGGTGGTAGAAGGCTGAAATTTGCTACACTGACTGAATTAATCTCACAGAATTCAAGAATGGTCTCAAACCAAGTTTATCTCTCTCAGGATTTTTATAGTGAGGCTATAAAATCACCCCAAAACCCAAAATTGTAAAAAACATTGGTTTATTTAATAAGCCATAGCTCTAAGACTTAATATGATACAAAACTGAATATTTTTTTCAAATTTCCTATTACATATCAGTTGATATATCAGCAATTGTTGTAATTAAACGTCTATTAGATCTCCTGTACAAAATTTAGCTGCATGCAACTTTTTATGATTTAGCTAAAAATAGCCCTACTTCAGGCTACAGTTTGACCATGTCACCAGTCATTCAGCCTTTTCAGATTTTTACCATATATTCTTACATCTCTGAATATGATCTATAAAAAAAATCAAGATGGTGTTCAACCTACATTTTGAGTTATAATTTTTTAAAGTATCCTCTGACAATACGTGTTTTATTTTTAAAAAATTCAGTTCAGGTGTATTACTTTGTGCAAAACTTTGTGCTCTTGCTATGAGGCTAAAAAATTTAAGTTTTTAGGAGAAATTAATCATTGAGCATGTGAAAGGCCTTTTATAATAAGAATGTTAGACCTTGTTTTGATTAATGAAAAGATTACATTTTAAAATGTTGTGCAAAACCACTTGACTGGCCATTAGTGTTTCTACATAACAATCACACTGAGATTAACTTACAGAAACTGTAAAGTAACATATTTATGGACAAGGGTTATTTTTGCCTTTCAATACTATCCTTTCTCATCTATCCTCAAGATAATTAAAAATGTAAACCCCCTGTTACTTTTCAGGAAACCATTGATTCTCCTTTTAAACTTCTATAAAATTATAGCCTCCATTTCTACCAATGGCAAATCATTCCACAAGCCAGTTACCTTGTTAAAAAATGAAATTGTCTTAGTTGGAGCCTACCCCATTTTCTTTCAAATCTTAAAGTTGTGTTCCCTTGTCTTATTGATTTCAGAATATAGTACAAAGAAATATAAGGCTTTTATCCTATCAATCTCTCATAGAACCTTGAAAACTTCTAGGAGATCACTTCTTATCCTTCTTTTCTCAAAAGCAATTCATTCATACAATCTTAACACATTACTGTAAGATAATCCCTTATCTATCAAACATTTGTCCAACTAACCAACTGATCCAAGCTCTTCCGTAATACTTTAACATCCTTAATACAACTAGAAATACCGAAAAGTTTAATTTCATCAGCAAACTTCATGAATTTACTAATTATACCCTTACCAGTATCACTAATATAAGCAAGAGAAAGCAAACACCTATGCACTGACCCTTGAAGTATTTCATTAGTGACAAATGTTGTTTGATTGTTCTCCATTAATAACATTCTGTTGTTTTTTTCCCATTCAACAACCCTACACTCCAATTAACTAACCCTACCAATATGAAAATTTAAGTTCACAAAATCATCCAGATAACAAGTAACATTTCAGACAAAAATAATAACAGATTAGTAAGGTAGGGTTTTCTTTGGTGAATTCAAGAGGGAGAAAGACTGTGGAACAAGCTAAGAGTTAAACACTTAAATACTGATATTCAAATATTTATTAGATTGAAAATAATGTATTTCTTCCTTTCAAAGAGTTCATTCATAAATAAGAAAGTAGATGAACTGACTTATTAATAAAAAAAAAATCCACCACCAGAAAATGCTCAGAATGAACAAAACAATAGATTTGTTCAGTAAAAGATAGTGGTAAATTTCACATCAGTCTTATCTGTTAATCTATGGGTGAAGCCAATAAGGAAGACTTCACAACTTACTGAAACCATTCTTAGAAATGAAGGGATTTTGAGATTCTTTATGGAAAAATAAAATAAAAATGTAACAGATGTATGAATTTTTACTAAAGAAAGATTTATGCTCAAGTATACATGTCAATAGTCTTGCAAAAATCAAGAACTAAAAGTAAAATATTTAATGTCAATTTATGTGAATCAAGTATTTCATTGTAGAAATATTTCACTGCTTTACCTCATTATATTTTTATAGTAATATTTCATTGATGTATAGCACTGTAGCTGCATTTCATTTTTGTATTTGCTTTCTTCAAAAGTGAAGAATGACCATAAATAGGCATTGACATTTTTTTCTTTGGCAGCAAAATCTAAATACACTTGAACTTTCATGTGTAATCCAAATATCTGACTAAGTACCCATCTTATAATTTCTTGTACCACCAAGTACTTAGCCTGATATTTGGGCAAGTAACCAGCAGTACATTTGTAGTCATGTGAAGAGTTACGTAGTACATTTAATATCTGTGTTTAACTGCATCTTTGATCAGTTTATGCTCCAGGATTAATACTAATAAGTAAAAGCAGAACAAAATGAGTTTTAACTTTGATTTTTTAATATATAAATATAAAAACTACTTAACTACAAAAATGTATCTCAGAATGGTTGGTATGGGTATTAACACTTCTATTGGTTAACCTGAAGATAACCTAGGAAGGCCGAAACGTTCTCTCCTTATCAATAAGTGTTAATATTCATTCCAGCCGTTCTGAGAGGCATTTTTATTTCAAGTGGGTTTCTCGTCATCAAAAACTACTTAACTACAGATATCATTAAAATCTAGATTCCTTAGTACTAGTAGTATGATTAATAATAATCTCTGGTATATAACGCAGATATAACAATATTAATAGCTGTAGTATTGCTAACAATACGCAGAAAACAGGGTAGAAGCTGCGCTTATCATTTTTAATTAATAATATGAACAGGTTATTTTACGTGAAAAATTTAATTGCTAAAAATAATCACGTGTTAACTTTTAATACTAATCACACCTTATTTTCAATAGTTTAACAGATCTCTTGCATATATCAGTTACATTAAACTAAGAATCTTCTAATATGTTATATTCACAACGTTTATAACTTCTCTACTCGTTGTACTACATCTACAGTTAGGTTTAACAGCTGTTAAATTATTGTAAATCTGTATGTGACCACCAGATTAGCAAAGACAACCATCCAGAATACATAACACCTTCACTTTGTAACACAAATAACATTTTCGCAATATTCTGGTGTTTTATTAGAATTTATACACATACAAACTTATCATTATTATAAATAGTTCATTCGGTTACTACTGAAAAATAACTGACTTTGTTTGTAATAACTGTGTGATTTTCTCTTTCTCTCAGTTTTTGTTTCAATAAAAAAATTATATCAGGTCATCCCTTAAGTAATGTCTAATTTTAGATTCAGAAAAAGAGAAAAAATTTCAAACGCTTTTAATGCTATTTAATCACTAATGTACATTCCATCATT
Organism: Tachypleus tridentatus; assembly: GCF_004210375.1. NCBI lineage: Eukaryota > Metazoa > Arthropoda > Merostomata > Xiphosura > Limulidae > Tachypleus > Tachypleus tridentatus. The sequence continues at coordinate 53,460,048 of NC_134825.1, forward strand.
AATAATTACTTCCCGTGAACGATTCACAAGCTTCTGAATGCCACTTATTTAAAATTCTTGGGGTTTGGAGTAAAAGAGTATGAAGAGAATAATTTCGACATCTTCATGTGTTCCAAGCTCTTTTCCATCAAGATAGTTCTGCAAACTTTGAAATAGATAATAATCAGATGGGCAAGGTCTAGAGATTAAGGAGGATGTGGAAGTTTTCTCCAGTCCAGCTCTTCAATCCTTGCAGATGAGATCCTTGCTGTATAGGGCCATGCATTATCCTGGTGTAACACAACACCTTTACGATTGATCAAAGCAGACCTCTTTTCTTTCATTGCGACATTCAAGCGCTCTAACTATTGACAATAAAAGCCTGGTGTAATCGTTACATTGGGTGGTAGCAACTCAAAGTGGATCACACCAATAATATCCCACCAAATGCTTAACAAGACTTTCCTAGGGTGAAGGTCCAATTGGGATGTGCTTTATTTAGCCACTTTATCTGCACTGAGCCATTGTCTGTGGCGCTTAACATTTTATAAAATATCCATTTTCCAGAAAACCTGTCCAAAAAAGATGAATTACGTTCACGAGAGTGCAAAGAAGTGTAAATGTCCACTCTACTCTAAGGTTGGCTTCTGTCAAATCATAGGAGACCCATTTTTCAAATTTTGACACCTTCTCAAGGTTTTTCAGATGACGGTGAACTGTTAAATTGGTTAAATTAATGTGTTAGTTCTTCAAGTGCTATAGCACAATCTTCATCAGGTGCAGCCAGCAGCAAGTCATCATTAAACTCAACAGGATGACTTGAACGTGGCGCATCACTTAAGCTGTGGTCACCTGATCTGAGCTTCTGAAATCATCTTCGACATTTTCTTTCATTGAAAGACTCTGTACCATAAACATCTTGAATGTTTCTTGGAGATTATGCCACTGTTGCCTTTTATAAACTCATAAAGCATTACATGCCTAATGTGTCCTCAGACACACCCGTCTTCATAAGGGTTTATTTGATTGATGATTTGAAAAAGTGGAGTTGGATTAGTTTCTTTTATTTGTCTGAACGTTTTTTTTACGTGTCCTACTACATATTTTAGTCAGTAAAGCCTTCTACAAAGAAAGAAATGATGATGCACTTTCTGTATTAAATTTTCAGACATTACTTATGGGATGACCAATACAAACATTTTAAAAATATTGAGCGAATAGTAAGTAGCTCAGAGATCAATATGCCGTCTCTACGGTTTGCTTTCCGTTACGTCTAGAAAAAAAAAAAAATCCTGTGCTCTTTGGAGCCGTGCGTGCGTTATGAGAGTGAGGTTTAATTCCACTTATGACTAATCGATTAAAATGGCCCATGAGTTGATGAGGGTTGCTGTTGACTAGCTAACTTACCTTTATTCTATCATTTCAAATTAATGCAAATAGCCCTTCCTGCAAAAACTAGACAAAAACAATTTATTATGTGGACTATATATTATACTCTCAGGAATAACAACAGGACTACAGGTAGTATCTTCTCTTTGTAACTGTCTATGATTACATGGACGAGAGGGATCTAGTAGTTATCATGTCGGACTGTGAATCCAAGGGTTCTTGGTTCGCAACTTGTTTCTATAAAACATGTGCTCCATATTTTTGACTCGTAAGTGCACTGTAAGAGTAATGATCAAACCTCGATATTTGATCATGCAAGAGTAGCTCAAGAGTTTATGATTAGAGCCGTTGACTATCTGCAATTTTTTAGTCTATTAGTTCAATGTTAGGAACAACTATGCCCGAACAGCCGGCCCTTTGTATAAAACAAACAGTAAACAGAACCACAGATTTATAAGTTTGTTTGTTTTTGGAATTTCGCACAAAGCTACTCGAGGGCTATCTGTGCTAGCCGTCCCTAATTTAGCAGTGTAAGACTAGAGGGAAGGCAGCTAGTCATCACCACCCACCGCCAACTATTGGGCTACTCTTTTACCAACGAATAGTGGGATTGGCCGTCACATTATAACGCCCTCACGGCTGGGAGAGTGAGCATGTTTGGCGCGACGCGGATGCGAACCCGCGACCCTCAGATTACGAGTCGCACGCCTTAACGCGCTTGGCCATGCCGGACCCAGCTTTATACGTTTTAAAATATTTGTTGATTAATTGTATTATGATTGCTTTTGCTTGTGTTGTACAGGACGGTGCCATACATGTTTGTTACCTGTTAAATAATTGTTAAAATGTTTATTTTATTGAGTTTTGCCTAGAAAGTTAATCAAATAATCAACTTAAATTATCTTTACTCACGTTATGCATGGACTCTGGAGCAACCTTCTTGGTCATTAGGCGTGCATTCTTGCAGGGAAGATAGCTGTAATTTTATTCGTAATGTCCCAAAATAAACAGTTCCCTTTTATATCGGTGAATCAGGCAATAGTCTGGAGATTCTCTCTGTGTGAAGCTGGAGTGGTCTTGAGTCACATGAATTGGGTATGTGAAGTGAGCAGTTTGGCTTTGCTTGTGTTGTGCATAAAGCCAAACACTTCCCTTTAGAATATGTTTGTTTCTAGTTAAGCACAAAGCTTCACAGTACTTTGTCCAATAATGGTATCGAAACCCGGTTTCAAGTGGTATAAGTCTGTAGATATATTACTATGCCAATAAGGGCTCCCTGTAATGACAGTTTTAAGAACATTTTCTAGTTTTATGCAAAATACAAATTTTAAGATGTTATTCATCCACTCTATACTTTTGTTTTGTAATTTAGAGGATTTCTGGATTTTTGCTTTAAATTGTAGTTTTAGCTTTTAAGAAACTTGTACTGAACTTGTGAGATAAAATAAATAAAGGTTCCTACAGGTAGGACCAACTAAAGGGAAATAGACAAGAGGGCCACATGGCCCGAGCCTAAACATTAAAGGGGGCTTCAAATTTAGGCTTTTTTGTATTTGTTAAATTTAAGATGACACTGAAAGATTAGATTTCAAGCTACTTTCAAAGAACATGGGAAGGTAAATAACAGGCGAAACATCAACATTTTATTAATTTTTAATATTTATCAGGAACTCAGTGGAAGTTCTTAAGTTCAGCAAAATGTTAATGTTTTATGATAAAAGAAGTACAGTACATTAAGTCTGATGCTTTAATTTTATTTTGTATGATTCAAAATAAGAAATTTAATCTCTTTGTTGTTTATCGATCTCCTAGATTGCCTGTATTGAAATTTATTGATGAGCTTTCATTAGAATTGAATTTATACAAATATGATATTAATATACTTGTTGGTGATTTTAATATAGATGTTTTGGCATTTGATGATGTTTGTTATAAGAATGCATATTTTAAGTTTTTGTCTGAGAACAATCTTCGTATTATTATTTCTTCTCCTACACGGATAACCAATGTTACTAATTCTTGTATTGATCATTTTTAATTAGTGGAAATACTGTTAAAATTGTTATTCTTATATTGTTGAGAGTTTTTGACCGATCATTTTCCAATTGTTTTATGTATAGACATTTTATCGGATCTAGAACATGTCTCAAATGTTCAAAAGATTAAGTTTAATGAATTGAGTTCTTGTTTGAATTTTTCAGATTGGTCCTGTATTATGAATTGTTCTGATGTTAATGTTGCTTATGATAATTTTGCTGAAGTGTTAACTGATTGTATTCAAAGTTGTACTACTACTGTTTCTGTGTCACGAAAGTTTAGAAAAATTAAGCCATGGATTACCAGTGAATTGGTTTTGTTAATGATTAAAAGAGATAAGTTAAAAAAGAAAGTACATCAATTTCCTGATGATATTTATCTAAAGATTAGATTTAAGTGTTTAAGGAATTATGTTGTTAGCTTGACCCGTAAGACTAAATGGACTTATTATCATAACCTGTTTAAGAATGCTAAAACTATTAAACAGAATTGGAATATTGTTAACTCTATTATTGATGTTAAAAAAAAAAAAAGAAATTTTGTAATTTTGGTACTACTGATTTATCTGATTTGAATTATTTTTTTGTTAATGTTGCTAAATCTACTTGCTCCAATCCTAAATTTTGTTCTCAGGGCATGCCTCCTGCTCCTTCTTCTTCTTGTTATCTATATCCTGTTACTGTATCTGAAACTATGAATAATATTTTCTCCTTATCAAATTCAGCTTCTAATGGTGTAGATGGTGTTTCGGTTAAGATTTTGAAAGCTAATGCTAATCTTTTGCACCAATTTTGACTTTTTAATTAATTTATCTTTTACTCAAGGGAAGTTTCCTAATGCTTTAAAGTTATCATTGGTCATTTCTATTTATAAATCTGGTAATATTTCTGATTTTACGAATTATAGACCTATTTCCTTATTAATACATTTCTCTAAACTATTTGAAAATCTATGAAGATTAGAATTTTATCATTTCTTGATAGACATTCAGTTTTGTCTCCTTCTCAATTTGGCTTTCGGCCTGGGCTTGGAACGGAGGTTGCTGTTGCTAAACTTGTGGGAAGTATTACAGAAGCTTTGGATTCTGATCTTCATCCAATTGCTGTTTTTCTTGACTTAGCCAAAGCTTTTGATTCTGTTAATCATAAAATATTGTTAAATAAATTATCTTATTATGGTTTTAGAGGCATTGTTTTGATTGGTTTTTTCTTACTTTCACAATAGAAAGCAATCGGTTTGTATCCATAATAATTATAGTGATTGGCTTACAATTAATGTTGGAGTACCACAAGGTTCTGTTCTGGGCCCTTTATTATTTCTCATTTATATAAATGATATTCTTTACCAACAGTTTTGGAGATATCCAAGCCTATGCCGATGATATTGCTGTTGTCTATAGTAAGCCAAATCTAATTAATGAAGCCATTATTTCTAGTGATCTTAATAAAATTAAAATTGGCTTTTCTGTAATGACTTATCCTTAAATATATCTAAATCTTTTCTTCTTCAGTTTAACCTTTATGGTGTCATTCCAGCTTTTCCTTCTATTTTTATCATTCTAGTGATTGTTATACTTACCCTAATTGTAAGTGTCCCAAATTGACTCAAGTTTCCTCTGTTAAATATTTAGGAATTATTTTAGATCGAAAATTAAATTGGCAATTTCATATTAATTCTTTAGTTAATAAATTAAAATATAGTTCTATGCTAATTTTGAACTTAGTCATTGTGCTCCTTATCATATTTTGTTAAGTGTATATTATGCTCTCTTTCAATCTTTCTTACAATATTGTATTTCAATTTGGGTGGCACATATAAGACTTTTTAATTCCTATTCACAAGTTGCAAAAAAGTGTTTTCTCTCTTATTTTTACTCATAGGCTTGATACCGATTTCAGTAAATTTAACTCCCTCTTTCATATGATAAACTTTATTTATATTTTTAGCTTTATCTACATTGCATGTTTCTTTTAATAGGCCTTTTAAAGTCACTTCATATTTTACACGACTTCAATCTTTTTTTCCAATTAATGTACCCACACCACGTAAAACAGTTACACTTCATCAATATCTTTATTTGGCACCTCGTATTCATAATTTTATTCCTTATAGTATAAGATCTTCTATTAATCGTGTTAATCAAAAGAAATACTTAAAACAATGGATCTTAAATACTGATGATAATATTCTGGGAACTTTATATTGATTTTGTAAGTTTTGATTTTACTTTATTATGTGTTTAACCATCACAGGACGAGTTAACTCTTTGTTGATGGTTTTATATTGATATTTGATTTTTTGTGTCTAATTTATTGCTTAATAAATTTATTATTATTATTATTATTATTATTATTTATGTGTCCCGCTTTTGCCTTCATAACTGCAGACAGTCTTTCAAACATGGTTGCAACATATTTGATCAAAGTGTCCTTTGAAATTTTACTCTAAACGTCACTAATACACTCTCATAAAGTTTCTTCGGAAATAATATTTTTTATTTGTCAAGTTTTTGAACCATCAAATCCCATATTTGCTCAAATGGGTTGAGATCGAGTCTCTGTGGGGGCCATTGCACTATTTGAATGACTCCAACAGCTTCTTTCGTAGCTGAGTAATTTCTAAGTAGCTCGAATGAATGTTTGGGGTCATTATCGTCTTGGTAGTAGAATCCCTTACCAGTAATATGCAAACCACTGGGCACACCATGACAGTTCAGTACCTGATGGTACTTGCACTGATCCATTATTCCATCAACTTTGGAAATATCTCCTGTCTCCTCAGCAGAAAAACACCCCTAAGCTATCACACTGCCTCCCCCATACTTCATTTTAGGCGATATGCATTTCACCTTCCTCTGTTGGACGTACAACCTATGCTTTGAACCACATATTTCAGACTTCCGCTTATCCGTCCATACAACCTTTTCCAATCTCCAAGAATTCAGTTTTCTTTTTTTAAAACTAGTTTCAGTCTCTTGATAATATTTGGAGATCGAATTAAAGATTCTTGTTGTTTTTTTTCAAATTGTGACCAAGTGCTCTATTCTCGTTTAATCTTTTTTTATACTGTAGACCTGGACACTGTTCTGGCATTTGGTGCATGGTCGTTTACCTTATGCTCGAGATTAGTGGCAGTCTCTTTACTGTCACGAAGGCTGCATAAAAGAAGATACTTAATATCAGTAACATTGAGCTCATGCGTTCTGTCTCTTTCTTTCCTGTTTTCAAAGTTACCTATTTTAGTTGCACGCTCTGGGGTGTACCTTACAGTGTTTTTCCCAAACTTTGGGGAGCATTTCAAGTCTTCAGAAATTTGTTGGAGAGTCAGACCAGCATCATGTGAAACTGATGTGAATTCTCTGTTCTACTGATAATTCTCTTACCTATTTTTTGGGCCACGGCATGACAACAAAACTTTATATAGTTAAGCATTGTTTTTTTTAATAAAACCTTATTTATGGAGTGTTAGTAAATTAATTTCTTCTAGCATATACTGGTACCATATGCTAGCTCTCCTCTCTATATAGTTAAGACACTATATGTAGTACCACAACAGTTATTTCAGACCCTAAGTTTGATCAGCATGTTCAACCAAGCAGAACCCTTATGACATGCCCGTAGTACAAGTACATGGAAGTTCTAAAGAATGATAAATATTCTCACCCTGATTCATTCAATTGTCAATAGGGATCAGTGAAGCATTATCACTGTTTTGAATATTTACATATTGTAATGACATGGAAGAATTAGCCCTACAAAATGGAAATAATAACAAAATATTATTTTGTCCTGATACTTTTGCATAGTACTGTAAGTAAAGTGGAAGTGTCTAATACTGGCAATAGTGGTATTTTGGCTTCTGCTACAACATATCGAATAAGCAGTATTGGCTCACAATACATCTGAAGTCTATCAAACTATTTATAAAACAATAATGGCACATCACCACCTAGATAGCTGTGAGACATTTATGGTTAAGTAGCTACTGTGGAGACTTTCCTAGAGAAGTAAGAGATATAAACACCAAAATACAGAAGATGTTAAAAAATGGAACCACATGGTATTTAGTGAGTGTGTATGTGTTCATCTCCGATAATGGTTTTCAGTAAAAAAGGATGGCATAAGAAAGTATTGGTTGAATTCTGCCAGGTAAATGTCATACTGTAAGTTGTTGAATTTCAATTGCCATAAACAGTGTGAATGTGTTGGAATGTTTTCAATGATTTAGTCAGTTAGGACTCGCCTCCAGATACCGGAAAGCAAGGTGATGAGGAGAACAGAGCGAAACTGTTTTAAGCACTCGAGACGATTTGTACGAGTTTTAAATCTTGCCATTTGGCCTAAGTACTGCTCCAGCCGTTTTAGAGAGAATAATGAAACTTATGCTTAAGGAATCACAATGGAAAAGATGTGTTATCTATATGAATGATAATTTGACACTTAGCCATATGTTTAAGTTTTATGCAATCAATCTAAACATGACGCCGCAGCAGATAAGAATGTTAACAATGAAGACAACGGTCAGAAAATGTGTGCTCATGTTCATGTGAGTAGAATTTATTTCTCATATCGGCGGGAGAAATAGCATCTTGACTGGCTCTGTAAAGATAGTAGCAAAATGAGACAGACCTCAATCCATGACGAAATAAAAAGTTTGAAGTTTTTTTTTTTTTAATTTCATGATGTATTATCAGTTTTTCAAAGATCGGCAAATCAATGCATTTTAAGTAGACTAAAGAATGTGAGCATGCATTCCTCTTCCTAAAGCATTCTTTACCAAAAGTTGCTTTATTAGCATTTGCAACAGCATTTTAATTGTTTGTTTTGAATTTCGTGCAAAGCTACACGAGGAAACAATGCGCTAGCAGACCTTACTTTAGCAGTGTAAGACTAGAGGGTAGACAGCTAGTCATCACCATCCACCACTAACTCTTGGGATACTTTTTTACAAACGAATAGTGGCACTGAACGCGACATAAAAATGCCCCCCACGTTTAGTATAATAGCATTTTAAATTCCTGTTGGATACAGATGCTAGCGACAATAGAACTATGACTGTTGTCGCAGTCACGGAATTGCATATGCTTATGGCTCCTGACCACTGATACTACAATGAAAAGAAAGAACTGTTTCCAGAAGTAGTCTTCATTAAACACTACTGATATCAGGTTCACCTTTCACCTGGACTATGCATTGCTGAAATGTCTTACGAGATTTAAAGACCCAGAAGGTATTTCAGTACGAAATAATATCATTACACGAATATTACATGGTCACATCCAAGGTTACAACACAGAACTAAGAGGTTCACACTGAACTGGTGAGAGAAAAAAAAGTTTTGTGATTCAACACATGTATACTGTAAATACTTACTTATGTTTCATTTTAACGTTATATCCATTGTTCATTTGATAAAAATTGCGATTCATGTATATCTGTACATCACCCTATTCTTTGTGTTATACTCAGTCATAAGAGTCAGCGAGAAACAAATCTATAAGCTGTGATATATCATCCACTGAATCTCCTATTCTGGTGGGTCCTTCACACGTAACCTCAAGGAAATTCATGTATCTTAGAATAACAAAAATTGCAGTTAAAACCAGTTTCTTTAAAACTGAACTTCATTGTTTGATATTATAGCCTACGGATATACTTCTAGAACATTTAAGTACCAGTGCAGTATTCATCTGTACTGACTTTTCTGTAATACTATGCTAATTTATACTAGCCATTTAGTTATTGCTTATTTTGACTCACACTTGGCACTTTCTTTATTTTGATTTAACCATTAGCAGCGAGAAACCCGTAACATTTATCCAAAATATTTGTTGTTGACTTAATGACAGTGACAAATATGTAGGCATAGGTATCTTCAATTTAAATTACCAGGCCAATTACCCCTTAAGATTCAGGCATATCTATCCATTGGAGCTGATGCCTACAAAGGAAGGCATTTATACACCAACACATAACAGCGTAAATCTTTTCACTCAAGAATTACCAAATGATGTGATCATAAATATGGTGCACAAAGGAATGGATACCTATCTATGCATCTATGAGATCTTACCATTGCACCAGCCAAATATGCAAAACACTGGAAACCATTTAATATAATATAATGATAATACAGTTTATAAGTAAATATCGATTTCATTACTAGTAATCAAGGGTTACGTCTGAAGTTAAGAACATTAATGATAAATTTAGTAGGGCATTAAGGGAGTTTTTGTTAAGAGTATTAATCATTATCTACTCTCTTTATTAGGGAGAGTATAGGTTTTTATGTATAACTGATAATTCCTTATTGATTATTTAAAGTTTAATGGTTAAATGTTAGTTTTATTGTAATTGTTAGCGTAATTATAGATAGGAAGGGTCTTATTGGTACACAATCACCCTGCAGTTGCTTCTCATTTCAAAATTAATTGTTGGTTTAGAACTAGCCTGGCATGGCCAAGCGCGTAAGGCGTGCGACTCGTAATCCGAGGGTCGCGGGTTCGTGCCCGCGTCGCGCTAAACATGCTCGCCCTCCCAGAGAAAAAAATAGGAAATTACAAAAAAGTTAAGGATACTTTAAATATCAAATAAAATACAGCCAAAGCACTTACATTTAATATTAGATAATTAAAAATGACCTAAATCAGCACATTGACTTACACTGTGAAAAATTTGTAAATTCTAATAAATTTTTATTCTAGGATGGTTTGAATTCAATTTTATTTGTTTATAATTAAGCATAAAGATACACAATGGGCTATCTGTATTCTGCCCATCATGGGCATCAAAACCTAGATTTTAGAGTTGTAGGTCTGCAGACATACTTGTAAGCTGAGGGTCATGGGTTCGAATCCCCATCACACCAAACATGTTTGCCCTTTCAGCTGTGGGGGCATTATAATGTGATGGTCAATCCCATTATTTGTTGGTAAAAGAGTCGCCCAAGAGTTGGCAGAGGGTGGTGATGACTAGCTGCCTTCCCTCTAGTCTTCCACTGCTAAATTGGGGACAGCTAGTGCATATAGCTCTCGAGTACCTTTGCACGAAATTAAAAATAAACATACTGCTGTAGCACTGGAATTCAGTAAGAAAATTCACAAGTAAACAAAAAAGGGTATCCAAAACTACAGTGATGTCAATATTATCAGATGAGTCAGAATCAATATCTAGTTTTCGGGATCAATGTTAGTTTGGGAGGAAACACGTAGCAAAATCTATCTTAGTAGATGCATGGTTGGAGGATCCATAGAGAGCCCAAGATAAAATTGAGATTAAAAGATAAGATTTATAAGTTGAGTCATGATAGACAGACGGCAAATGAGACTGAATAGGAAGTGACAGAAAATGATCGTAAAAACAGAATTGAACTGGACGATGCAAGAACCAATGATCTTGTGAAATACCTCAGAACTATGAAAATTTTGGAGAGCAGAAGTTCAACTTTAAAGTGATGACAAACCCAGTTTCCATGTCAATAGAAGAAATATAAAAATTAACATATGGAGATAAAGCAGTATCATAATGCAGGGTAAATGCTAATTGATCAGACAGAAATCAACATCATAAAGAATGTGGTTGGAATTTCTATTGTTTTTTGCTTCCTCGTTTACCAGATAATTTTTGAAAATTTTTTGTATACTTTTAACTGGACTTACCACAGAAAATCAGTCAGGAGAACCAAGTTACTCATATTCTAGTTATTTGCAGGACTGTTTGAGTCACAAAGGGCATCATGTATTGTCCAATTAGAAAAGATTAATGTACCAAGACACATGCAACAGATAGTAACAGTGATTACTTCTGACGATAAGCCAGATGACACCCTTTGTTGATATGAGAATGCCCCTCAATCACATACACTTAAAAGAGTTTGGTGTTTAAGCATAAAGTTACACAATGGGATATCTGTATCGTGTCCATTACGTGTATCAAAATGCAGTTTCTATCATCACAAGTCTGAAGACTTACTATTGTGGACTGCACCTAGAGAGTGTTTAATACATTAATGTTTCAAATAGGTTTAGATTTTAGTTTTGGGCTTTTTCCCCATTCATATTTTATAGATTAATTTTGAGAATTAATTTTTATTTTGTTTTTTAATTTTCACTTTTAATACTAGTTTTAAGCTCAACTTAAAACTTGGACTTTTGAGAGAGTTCTAAAAAATCTCTCTCCAGTTTAACAGCACATTAAATACTTGTTCTTGTACAATTTTGTGTCTAATCTTTTTTTTGTGTCAGGCTCATACCTCTTCTTCATGGTGGTTTCTGGCTAACCTCCCACTATTTTGCAGCTTCCTATTCATTTACTCTAAGAGAAATCAGTGAATTTGAGAAAAAAACACAAACCTGTAGTCCCAATTGAAGAAACAATATTTTCTAGAACAAAAGATATGCATGAGTAGCAAGTTAAAGAAAAATGCTGCCTTTGGTAGCTGGGCATAAGTTAGAGGCCAGGTTTAGTAAACAATATAAGCTTAAAACTTTAAATGAGGAAAGTGAAGATGGAAACTAATCCTTTCCTTAAAAGCAGTCATAACGCTGAGTTAAGTAACTCTTGTTCTGGGTTAACTGTTTTGGTCCTGGTAAAAAAAAAGTAAAAAAAAAAGTGGCTGTGTAACTAAAGGGTGTAAAATCATTTTATTCTTTCCTGATGATTACACATTTGCCAAAATGTCTCGACTTAAAAACACAATTAAAACACTAACAAGAGTATCCACTACAGGATAAACAACTATACATCACAATGCAATACATAGTACACAGATTCAGCATTTTATTTTAAAAATAATGGTTTTTATTGCCCTTAACTGAAATTGGCCTTTGCTGTCTGTATGAATACCATATATTATGTATAATTCTCATACTCAAGTCAGTGGATAATCAAATGTTGCAGTGCAGTTCAAGACACATGCATTTATTATGATTTACACATTATGAATGCCAAGTTATTTTCATACTTTATTTAATGCAGTTTAAGTTCTAGACAGATTCAAACAGTTTAATTAGATCAAGCTGTGCCCACATGATATATGCAGGTTTAAGGCCTTTAACTACTCCTAATATAGTTATAGGTAATGTAGCAAAGATAATAAGTAATATTTATTATTTTACCATATATTTTTCAAAATAATAAAATACATTAATGAAGTAGGTATAATGGGTAACTTGAAAGACAAATTGGTCAATATGAAATACCAGTAATATACACCTCTGGCCTAAAATCAGCAAATGATTGTGATGTAAAAAAATCTGAAGCCAAACATTCAATAAACCAAAGTTGGATGTCACATCTGTCCAAATCTAAAAAGCAAACTTTCAACAGTGAGAAAGTGAAAGACCTAGCATAATATTAAAGCTAGATACTTGTTTGGAACTTTAATATCTGTAACAACATTCGAGGAGTTGCTCATAAATTGAATAAAACAAGCTTTTGAAGAAACTAATTGCTATTATTGTCTAAGGTAAATAAAGCTTTGGAGGAGTGTTCAGTTTGGATTACAGTTATAATAAATTTTAAAAGTAGTTATGTTGCTTGATCACAGTTATAAGTGTGACCCAAGAAATTTATACTGAACATAGATATCCTTTATTAACTACATTTCATAATCAAAGTAAAACCATCAGAGGATTTTCATGCTACTCAATTGCTTCTTGTACAAATATATATAGTATAAAAATGCTACACATATTATTCATAAAGCATATAATGTGAAATTGTACTTCCTTATTGCTTACTTTAAAATATGATAAAATCAGTAAGGGATATTACTTTATTCAAAATGCATCTTTTTCATGTAAATGAATAGAAGTAACACATGGACAGAACAGATTTTCAAATGTTGGCCTGACCAAGAGCACTCTTAAAATATTGTGAATCTAACTGTTTAGGTGTAACCAACAGAAAAAAAAATCAAAATTATGTAATAATGAAGCTTAAAATTGCATTTATTAATTGACTACTAATAAGCTGTGGCATTCATTAAGATTACCCTGCTTTATAATTTTTTCATTCAGTTTTAAAAATAAAATTCTAGATTTATTTGTATTCAAATTTTGCTGGAAAAAGAAAGCAAGTAAGTGAAATAATTGTAAATGTAAATATTTAAAAAGCTGCAACTTGCATGGCATTTTATCAAAATCTTAGTTAAAATATATAACAAAATACTTAATGAAATAATAACTACATTAACAAATAAGTGTTTTGAACTCATTACAAGATTTTTCCATAAGACTGTGTTGCAGTCCTGGTTCACTTGTAAGACAAGAAGGCTGTCACAGATGAAATGTTATCAGCAGCAAACAAATGACATATTAGTTGAAATCAATAAAAAAATTGCAATTTTCAAACAAAATAATTAATAAAATTATAAATAAAACAAGCATTTTGAAGATTTAAGATACATTTTAAAATTTATACCATTGGAAGTATTTTAGCACTCATGCACAAAATCAACAGTTCAGACATACTGTTATTTTCAAATGTATACAGTATTTCAGAATATATTTTCTACTTTAACTTTTGTGATATTTCACAAATTTTGCTTCCTGGTGAAGATTTTCTTTTAGTTAAAAATAAAACATTTTGTAATGTGTTTGTATTAAAAAAAACATTTTACAGACTTTTTTTTCTTCTAAAGTAGAATATACTGTGCTTCATATTGGTTCTCAGGCATATTACTATACATATCTTTTATGTCAGGTAATCAAATAAAAGAAGTCAGTTGACCTTACAATCATAAATGAATTATTTGATGTACAGACCTCAAAGTAGCTTTCAAAATAACTATTTTGACTTTACTGCTTTTAGAAATTCCCACTGGTTCAGTGTAAAATGACAAGCACATGAGCTTTCATTGGCAAATTGCAATTTTTACAGAAATTCTACCTTTGTTGTGTTATTAATTTCTACATTTACAAGAAATATTTTCATTAAAAAATTTTTTTTTTGCTTAACAGGTTCTTGACAAAAGAAGTACGTACGACCAGTGTTTTTGATACTGATATACAGATGATTATCAACTGTTATCTTAACTATAATCTAGTGAAAATAAGACAGAAAGCATTAATATTGATAAGACTTTACATATTTGATAAGTTCATCTTAATGTAGTTATGCATATATTTTTAACATGCACAATGTTTTTCAATGACAACATGTCTATAAATTTACTCTCTTAAAATAACTCAAAAGTAATGTTTTTACAACTTTTTAAAAGTGTATTTTGTACTTATGGTAAAATTACTAACACCATCTGCTGCTGTCCCTAATTTTGAACTACTGACTATAAAGAAAGCAGCCAGTCAGTAGCACCATGTCAACCCTTTTAAGGGATCGTCTGTCACTCTTATAATTTGCTCAGCTAATCAGCTTCAAAATCCCGAGTTTTACCACACAGTCATTCATTGTCTTAGAAATACAACAAATCAAAGATAAGTTATCTTAATACCAAATTTTAAAACCAGTTTCACATTATACATTGACCTGAATCAATATTAACCACCCCTTTTTACTTAATGCACACAAATGCTTCATTTCTATAGTTGAACACTCTTACTTTCAGATAATAGTCTGAATAAACCATGGAATTATGTTTGTTGGTTTCTCAATTAAACATGCTTGTTTCTAGGTAATGTACCCATTTATAACTTACCAAAATACATTTCACAAGAAGGAAATTCAAATAAAACATTTTTTCCCACCATATTTTCATAAAGTATGCAATAGAAGGTTAATAAATATAAAAATGCATGTCTCTTAAATGTATATATACATACATATTTATATACAGTAATCATTGATAAAGATCTCTTGGAGTAACTGGTGACTGCAGAAAGTAAAACAAATGTTTATGGTTTACTATATAGAGAAACAGCAGTAATGTCTACAAATATATCAATTTAACTTAAAATTGTAATTTCTCAAAAATATAATTAGTAATGATGTAGGTCGAATGTGCATCCAATGAGGAATGGCATAACAGAAGTTTGTATATAATGCTATATTCTCTCACTTATCTCTTTCTCTCTCAAGCTTAAACCCCAAGGTTTGTAAGTAAATTTTAAGTTCTTTGTTTAACTCATACAATTTTCTCCTATGTTTACCAAGTCTTTTGAAGGGTTTTACGACAATTAACCATACATTAAAAATAGAGACTAATGAACAATCTACACTTAGTAACTCATCACTCTGCCATTCAGGGACAGAAACAATGTTCCTTCAAGTGTTGTGGCTCTTGCTTTGACCAACTATATTATACTTTTAACATTCAGAATGTATCAGCCTTGCTTTAGCAGATAGTCTTCAGAAGAAAGGTTTAAGCCACCTACCCCCATAGGTCCTTCCAGAATATATAAGGGTAGAGTCAAGGAAGGCCTGAACTACTTTTTTTTAAATACTTCATAAAGCTTGCTGTCTGGAATGAACAAATTCAGATAGAGACAATATCTGGTGCAGCATCTGCATGGTTCAGTGCTTGACTCAATCAAGTATCTGGATGAATAGGAAGATTCTGGCAGTACTTGTCTGGTCATCTAGAGAAGCCAGGCAAAGAAAGACCAGTGGAGAAGCAGTATCACAGATCCACTGGTCAGTCAAGATGCCAACCTCTTGACCTTTGCTGAGTTACCATCAACTGGGACAGCCAATAATAGTAAAAGTGATTTTTCTCATCTTCCCAGCTATCAAGTGATGCTTCTCTATGAAATATACACACTAAATTGTGCAATATCCACTTGATTATTATAAATTTGGGACTGTTTGTTTATCACAAGATTAACAGGACTAAAAGGGAGCTGCAACCCTTACTTTCTCAGCAATCAAGTGGTTTCACAGAATAATATTCATAGAATATGGGGCAACAGCTGCTAAATTATTAATTAACATGGCTGGCATTAGTAGATGCATTGTCTAAAATGTCACTGCAATGCTCACTTTCCAAATAGCAATACAATAATTTGGCTACTGGTTTGGCAGTTAAGGCAAACTTTTTTTAATTGATAGCTTATCATTTATTATTTTAACTTTGAGCAAATGTGGGAACCTTTACCATTTTGATGTTAGTGCATATAATGTGTTTCAAGTTTGTACTAATATAATCAGTAACACATTGCTGTTACCTTAAGTGTGAAAAATGCTAGATCTAATGTTACTGATAGCTAACAGTATTTATTTTGAGTTAAACAAATTACTCTTCAACACAATAATTGGGTAAATATCTTCAATATCCATATATTTTTGAATTATTAAAAGGACTGGACATTTCCTTTATCTTATTTGGAGTGTTTTATTCACAATTAATTACCATGAGACATTATATTTCTTCTCGGTAAACTAGAGATTATCATATTTAACATTTAAGTGTTTTGTGTATTACCCTTCTTGTTGCCACCATATTAATTGTGTCACATGTGTTAATATATATATATAATAATGCATAAAGCTAAAAACGTATAAAAAGTTATTTTTTTAATTACTTAATAAATCTATGTGTACCTTCCCATGGAAAAGACTTTTGTAAAGATGAAAATGGCATTTGAGAGTGGACAGTTATATTTTATACTAGTGAATTACATAAATGGTCCCTTAAGGATACTTCACCCCTTATCTTTTTTATTGAAATGACCAATAATGATGCAGAGAATTTTGTTAATAATGCTATGTTTTCTCAGTTAACTCACTTTCAAGCTCAAGCCCACCCAGTGTATCAAGCAAGAAAAAAATTAACTAGTTTACTTGATTCATAACTAGTTCTTAGGAGTTTTGAGATAGTTAACTTTCCAATAAGGGTGCCATCTTCCATCTTGTGCACTTATTAATTCATGTACATTCTCTTTCTTTGCTTTGAACTCAGTAAATCACAGTGAGACTTTACCTTGATTTCTGTATATTTAGTGGTAAAATTATTATTCAATGAGCATTGGTATATGTTATTAAACCATGTCATCTGGCTGGAATCCCAAGTGGTAATAATTTCAGTCTCTGAATCCCTTTTCTACTTTAGAGATGCAAAATGCATTGTGTCTATTACATTATAGTTCTGTAAGAAAACAAAAGTTTGAAGAGTTATTCTAGTGATCATAAAAGTAGATTTAAGTATCACAAAAGGTCTTTTACAAATCTTTGAAAAACAAATCTAATGTGAAAATTACAAAACTAGAAAATTTTCTATGAACAAAACGTAATCAAGGAAGTCTACATGGTTGTGGTTGTATGTTGTCAAAGTGCATTTTATTATTTAATTTTTAAATTCTACATACATTGTTGTACTTTGAATATTCCTTTTTATTCTCACTGTGGAGATTAAGGCTTACTAAGTAGTGTAATATAATGATAATGACAAAAAATTCCACCTAAATATATATGTACATACACGCTCACGCACACACATTAGAGTTTATGTAAGCTGTAAGACAAATGAAGTAATAGTTTTAAAGATTAAAATTACTCCTTCACTTAGAATTTGTGTTTCGTTTTTATTACAAATATGCTCAATATAAACTTCAGTTATTTAAGTGAAATTGAATTTTAATTGAAACTGCAACAAAAATTCCTAAATTTAAACAAAGGTCGGCACATAATTAAAAGCTTTTTTTAAAAACAATGAGCAACTTAATGGCAAAATCTTTATCAGAACAGTATAAAAAGTTTGCACCAAAATATGTATACAATAAAAAAATGTTATGGTGCAAAAACCTTTATCAATATTTGTTTCCTTATTTGACATCTTGGTCCTTCATAGTTAACAACACTAAGTGAAACAATAAATAATTTTAGCAGTGAATGTCGTTCTATTACGATACTTCACCTTATCAAATGAATAAAATATATAAAAGTTACAGCAGTCTCTAAGAAAGTAATACATCACAAAGCTATTGTAACACACAAGGTTGTCTTTGGCCAGCTATGAAGTAACGGCCATTACAATGTGGTAAAACTAAAAATTCTGTAATAATCTATTTCTTTGCTGAATGCTAAAAACACTAAAAATATTATTTAGAAATCCTATCACATCATACAGGTTTGAAGCATTATTTGAAACAGTTTAGTCACTATCTCATTAGTTGCAGAAACCTCTTTAAGTTGTCAACTGAAACTTGGTGTCTGTGTCTTTCTTCGTCAAGTCGTTGCTTTAGTTTTAGGAGTTCCTGTAACCAACAGATAAAAACTAGTGGTTACATCATAAATATCAATACTTTGTTAAATACTTTCCACAATTACATATATTTGTACTGTAGGTATGTCAGATAATCAACTCTACTGATAAAAATCAACTAAGCTTACGGTCATACGATAGCAGAGCCTTTCTGCATCAAGGCTGGCATCTTGGTTTTTTCTCTTTAAGTATTGGCACCTTTCCATCAGAAACTCTTGTTCTTGCTTTTGTTCTGAAGAATTAAATAAACAAAATGTTTTTTTTCAACTGATGCAATGTGTTGTAAAAACTGACTAAAAATGTGTACTTGTTGCATTATTCTTGTAAAATAATGAAATTTTAGTTTTTATCTCAAACTCAAATACGTATTATCTTAAGGGAAGTACACCAAGTGTATCTAAATACTGATATTTTTGTATGTGAAAGTAATTAATTCTAGAACCTTTCCTTTAGCCTACAAAATCATTTTATTCTAAGACACATACTATAAATATAAGGAAAATTATATTTGATTACAAGGAACAAAAAAATATGCATGTCTTGAAATCTTTGTATCTTCATAACACTATTCATTAAACTCATCTTCTCTTCAGCATGTGTCATTTTATAACGTTGCCAATAAAACTGATCATGAACAAATATTTATTTTTTCAGAAGTTCTTTGTGTATCACTAACAAAGTTAAAAAAAAAACAAAAAACATTACATAAAGAAAAACTGCTTTAAAAGTTCAGCAACAATTTGTATACAAGGGCAAATATATTATTCTGTGGGATGAGAAGACAACTTCTTTTCAAAATTTTTAAAAGCTCTTTTAGATGAAAAGGTATTTATTAATTTCTTATAATAATAATAATAATAATTATAAAAAAACATTACCAAAAGTATAATTGATTAATCACTGCAACTTGATACCATATATGGAAATTAATTTCACCTTTTAAGTAAAATTCATAAGCTTCCATTACTATTTCAATCCCAGGCCAATGGTAGTTTTCTACTTTTTCAGAAGAACATGTTGTTGGAGATGGAGTGACCTCTGTCCTACTCTCTGCTGACCAATGGCGACTTTGTTCAGCTGTATATAAGGATTTTGAAATTTATCTTTTTTTTTTTTTCTAAAGCATTCTACAGTGCATTTCAATACTGTAGAACAAAAATTACTCATTAAAATTTTATTTGGTCTCACAGATAATTCAGGTTGTGAGTGGTTAACCACTAAGTGAGCATGTTATTAGTGTCTAGTTTTAGTTGTAAGGGATGAAGTAAAACTTTTTCTCATTACATGTACAAACTTCTGACAAACAAAACATACAAAAGTACTTGATCCCTATATGCATTTATAAGACTTACACATCCACAAAGCAGTCCTAAATATACATGTTCAGTTTTTTTAATGGTAATCAGCAGATAAATTTTCTAAAGCCAAATAAAAACGTGTGCATGTTCTAGTAAGACCAATTTTCAAAATAGGGTAGGTTGATAGAAAAAAATATTTTACTAAAAAGTATTCTAACAAGCAATAAACCCATAACATTGTATTTTATTATTACTAAATTAACTAAATTTATTGAATGAAAATATAAATGAAACTGGTACATGAATCAAATAAATTAGCATGTATATATATGTACACATACATCTTACACATATGATACAAAATAATAGTGGTTTGTAAGTACCATGGAATATTATTTTTTTGTTAATATAAAAAAATGATACTGATAATGTAAGATTGCACAAACTAAGAACATAAAGTTAATGAACTGTGAATTAATAAAACTAACTTTACCATTTCAGGCTTTAATTTTGCCATTTTTCTACTATGCTCCATACAGTGAGAGAAATGCCAGTAATAGCAAACACACCCTTCACTTATTCCATCTTTCTGTGTATAGGAAGCAGTGAAAGTGCAGCAAATTTAGAGGGCATTTGGCAGAGCAATAAACAGCCACAAAGTGGAACAGAAAATCTATTTTCAGAGATTTTAGTGAAAATGTTTGTATTTTTCATAAAACGTTTGTGGATGTTGATGATTCCTGTACAAGTGTATACACTTTAAGGCATTAGATCCTGTTTTAAACTGTTTTTGTAATTACCATAATCATCTTTACAATGGTTTGTATCAAACTCTTCCTGGTCTTGTGATAAAAAGTTGAGAAAGGGACACATTTAAAAACATCTAGTAGGACAGAATGAAAATTTTAGTGTAACACACTAGATACATTGATACTGAAAACTGAATCTAGTGTATGAACTCTCATTTGGTTATATGAATCTTTTTTAACAATTTGAAATCTTGTCCTTTTAGAACTGTAGGTCAGTATGAATTTCTTAATAGTCAGTTGAGTAATTGGAACCACACATTTTTATGTGGCCTAAGTCTAAAAACAACTATAACTTTGAAACAAAATTAAAAGTAGGTATTCTAAATACAAATTTATTTTTATTACAACTAAGTTTTATTTCCACCTACAAACTTTAAAAAACAACACATAATGAACTCAAAATTTAGTGACTTACCTAGCTGTTGCTGTGTAGTCTCTAACACAGACTTGTGAAACTCGTGTACAAAATCTTTGGCTAACTTTTTCGTTTTTTTGTCTGACTGTGTGGGATCACTTATGATAACCACTCTCCGATCTTTAGAATCACCCTTTTGTCCAACTGTAGGATGATGGTGGTGAGGTATCGCACTGACCCCTGGAGTATCATATTTTGTCAACATCTCTGTTTAATATAAAAATAACATACATGCACATAAGAATTTCATTAAATTACTATTGCAGTTCAAGTTTAATTCCAGGAAATAACTAGCATTTATATTAGTTAATCCTTTTATGACTGGTACAACTAAATAATTTTGGTTTTATTAAAAAAAAATGAATCATTATTAAATCATAATTACAATTTAAATACTTGTCTGCTTTCAGATACTTTTCGGTAAAATTGAAAGTCTTTTTTTTTACTTTTGCTTCCTATGCAGTTTGTCATAATGGTAGACCTGTATAAAACAATGCATGTAATTTTTTGGAGTAAATATTATTAGCTATATTTCTTTTTTTTTCTGCATCTACTCTCAATGTGGGTTAAACATATTACCTTGTGAGCTTCACACACACACATGCATAAAGATTCTATAAAACGTCACTTATACCACAATGAATTGTAAAAGGAACAATTTACATGAAAATTGTATAATAAACTTGCAGAACTGGACTTTCAGAGTAAAACAATATCCTGGGCTTAAACAATTGGTTAAAGTTATCTAGATCTGACAGCATTTTAAAATGTCTTGTATTAGCACACAGTATCAAGTTAACTATTGTAAGAACCTTTGTGAAAATAAAATATTTAAAGGGAATTAACACAAACAATTTTCTTTCATTTTTTTAGTGTGTATGTATACAGTTTTTCCTAAGTTCCAGTAGTGTTATCCTTAATACAAAAATACATTATTTCTAAACTAAATTTAACAGAACTCTTCCAAGAAAAATTAACTTTTTAAAGTGTTTTGATTGGTTATCCTTAATACAAAAATACATTATTTCTAAACTAAATGTAACAGAACTCTTCCAAGAAAAATTAACTTTTTAAAGTGTTTTAATTGGTTTTGAAATTTATTTGAGTCTGCTGCAATATAAATACAATTTCACTCTTCTATAATTGAATTCAAATATATATGTAATAGGGTACATTCAGGCAGCTTTTCTAAATACTTCTGCATGCATTTATGAAACCTTTGTAAACATACAATAATGCTCATTTTTAGGTATAAAAGTTGTATAAGAATTGTTATCTCAAAAAAGTATATATAAATTATTTCTAATGTCTGCACCAGTCTAGTGGTGATACCTGCCCACTTCAAGGGGCATTTTGTTTTGAATGTCAAGCAAAGCTACACGAGGGCTATCTGCATTAGCTATTCCTAATGTAGCAGTGATAGACTAGAGAGAAAACAGCCAGTCATTGTCACCCACCACCAACTCTTGGGATATTCTTATATCAATGAATAATGGGACTGACTGTCACATTATAACCCACCTGCCCCCACAGCTGAAAGAGAAAGCATGTTTGGTGAAATGGGGATTCAAACCCATTATTTGTGACCCTCAGAGAGAGAGAGAGAGAGAGAGAGAGAGAGAGTTGAGTGTCCTAATCTATTGGCTATGTTAGATCCAAGAATGATCCATATACTTGTACAAGTTAGTATGAGTTGGAGATTTTTTCCTTGAATATACTGCCATAAGAATAACCTTCAAGGGTGGTAGTCTATGAATTACAAGATACTTCATTAGGCCTCTTTTTTTTCTGACTTGGAATAATATTCTTATTCTTGTCTGTCTTGTACAGATTTAGTAAATCCTTCTCCAGCTACTTTATCTAAACAGAAAACTGACCAATTTGGCAAAATCACTGTGAACAGATTTTTCATTTGTTCACTTGTATTTACTTTTTATCTTTGCTGTTCATGTACAGTTATTCCTTACATCTTTCTTAAACCTACATTTTGCAGAAACTATGGGCTACCTGTTTAATATCAATGTACCTGAATGCTACAATTCTATGACACTTATACTGATATTAAAAAGAACTTATTTAAAAAATGTTTTGGTGCACCTTTTAATCACTGAGATATCACCCTTCATAAATCCCAGGGTAAAAGTAAATATTTCAGAGTAACATCCAGAACCAGAAGGTATTAGATAAGTAAATGTAGATTAAAGTACATCTAAATGTAATAATGCATTATACAACATTCTGATTTTAAAACATGTATAGATAGGTGTGTTAATGTAAAAATGATAACAAAAATAATGAATTTCATCAATCCACATCAGGAGCTTAGTTAATTACTTGGGTTCCCTCATAAAGAAACAGCACTGATGAAATAAAAAAAGAAAATATGCATTAGACTTTCAAAGTAGAAAGTTTATCAACTGTCTAATATAAAGCAATGAAACGTGATTGAAATTGCAGTATGTTTACAACAAATCATTAGTGTTAGACAAGCACCCTTTCCATGATAAAATTGCCTCTAAAATGCCAGTTTTCTACTAGATCTTGTATACTTTAACCACAGATAGCTTGATGTCTAACTTTTGCTGATGAAATATTCACAGTATTAACACTAGTGCAAACTCCATTTGGTTGTATGGTGATATAAATTCAAACTTACAGGTATGTTTCCATGTTAGTGGTCTCAGTTTCATCATGTTAAACCACTGACAAAAAAATCATCCATACATTTTTCATCTTGCTGTACAGTGCTGTCCAGACATTTGGGTAAAGATGTTTGTCACTGCTGCTTCTGTTTTATCTCTGAAACTGATGTTTCTACTTATGAAGATAGTCTGACTAACTGCTTAAGATTTTGGAATTTATCAGTAACAAGAAATCAATGAATAACAATATAAAAAAATATTTCTTCTGTTGAGAACCAATATTTTTCCCACGAGAATAAGTACCAAATTTTGGGCACCTATCTTACCATTCATGTGCAAACTTGTATGTATCTTCAGTATTCAAAATATTAATTATGCTACTTGATATGTTAACAACAGGTAGCATGCAGTCGTACATTAATGGTTGGAGGTTTCCATATTGCTTGTATTTTCCTGTTTATGCTTTGTACCCATTCAACTAAACTACATGCATATAGTAACACTGCTTTAACTTTGAAAAAAACAAATTATTTTTCAATACAAGTGTATATTTCCCATATATTCCAACCTTATTCTTTATCGGAAAAATACACAAGTCAGTGTAAATTATATTTTCAAAGCCAACCAAACAAAGGAGTGTTTTATAATAAGCTAATACATTTCTCTGTATGAAATCTAGTAGAAAATCATCATTAGTTCACCACAGTTTCTGTTAACCCTCTTGGTACAGATAGGTCAAAGTGTGCATGCCACAAATTTTTAGTTACATGCAAAATGTAATTATCACTGTATACAAATAAACTTGTTCTTGAGATACATCTGTTTGTTAATACATCAAATTTGATATGCTTTTAGATTTATAAGTAAATAAAGTTGTAAGTAACTCTGTTCTCGAACGACTCCCTTCTCGAACGATTCGGTTTTCGGACATATTGTTTGGGAAAAAAATGTCTGTTGTCGAACATAAACTCAGTTCCCGAATCAAGGTGTCGTAGCCTGAACCCCAGAAATAAACCAACTGATGACCCGAGTGACCCTTTGACCATTTTCGGCCCACGCCAAGCTTGCCCAAAACATTTTACTCGCACCTGTTTCTCAGTCCACACCCCCACTAGTCTGCTGTGAAAGTTCTCGTTTTTCTTTCTTTTTTTCTTGTTTTTCTAAATATTCCAATTAAATAAGCCACCATGTAGTCAAAGAAGGATAATGAAAGCAGTGAAACAAAAAGGAAAGTTGTTAGAGCCACAACAGAGGTGAAAAAAGATTTCATAGCGAAGTATGACAGTGATGTTCGTGTGTCTGACCATGTTACACAGTTTGGTATGGTGAAGTCTACAGTCTGTACCATACTGAAAAATAAAGAGTTCATCAAAGGAACTGATGTTGCAAAAGGAGTGATAGTGCTTACAAAACAAAGATCACAAACAATGGAAGAGGTAGAAAAACTGTTGTTGATTTGGGTAAACGAAAAACAGTTAGCTGGTGATAGCATTTCTAAGACCATCATTTGTGAGAAAGCAAAGCAGTTGCATGCTGACCTCCTGAAAAACACCCCTGGAATGAGTGCTAATACAAGTGATGCCTTTAAGGCTAGTAGAGGGTGGTTTGAAAAACTTAGGAAGAGAAGTGGCATACATAGTGTGGTGAGACATGGAGAGGGTTGTCAGTTCTAACAAAGACGCTGCTGATAAATTTGTTAGGGAATTTAAGGGCTATGTAGAAGCTAAAGGTTTTATTCCCCAACAAGTGTTCAACAGGCCTCTTTTGGAAGAAAATGCCAAAGAGTACCTACATCACCAAGGAGAAGTTACTGCTAGGACACAAGCCAATGAAGGACAGGCTAACTCTATTGTTATGTTGTAATGCAAGTGGGGACTTAAAACTTAAACCTTTGCTTGTGTACCATTCTGAGAACCGGAGGGTTTTTAAGAAAAATAATGTCCTGAAAAGTAAACTAAATGTCATGTGGAGGGCTAATAAAAAAGCATGGGTAACCAGGCAATTTTATATGGAGTGGGTCCATGAAGTGTTTGCCCCAAGTGTAAAGAATTACCTCACAGAAAAACAGTTGCCACTTAAGGCCCTTCTTGTGATGGACAATGCACCTGCTCACCCACGAGGCTTGGAGGACAGGTTAATGGAGGAATACAATTTCATTATGGTGAAGCTCTTGCTCCCTAACATGACTCCTCTCATTCAGCCCATGGACCAGCTGGTCATATTGAGCTTTAAGAAACTCTACACCAAAACACTGTTTCAAAGGTGCTTTGAAGTGACTTCTGACACAGAACTCAGAGAGTTCTGGAAAAATCACTTTAATATCCTCCATTGCTTGAGGATCATAGACAAAGCCTGGAAGGAAGCATCTTTGAGGACCATGAACTCAGCCTGGAAGAAATTGTGGCCAGACTCAGTAGCAGATGGAGACTTTGAAGGTTCTGAGGCTGAGCCTGTTGTCGAGGATATTGTCTCACTAGGCAAGTGTATGGGCTTGAATATGAGTGGTGATGATGTGGAGGAGTTGGTGGAAGACCACAACACTGAGCTCACCACGGAAGAACTCCAAGACCTTCAAAAGGAGCAGCAACAGAAGGCAACTGAGGAAGTGTCTTCAGATGAGGAGGAGGGAAGGGAGGATGTTCCTAGTTCACTAATCTCGGAAATGTGTGAAAAATTGGGAGAGTAACAAAGTCTTGTGGAAAAATTTCACCCTGACAAAGCTGTAGCAAACTGCACCATAAACCTTTTCAATAACAATACCATGTCTTACTTTAGAAACATTTTAAAATGCAGGCAGAAACAAACCTCATTAGACAAGTTTTTAGTGAGAAATAGGTCCAGTGAGTCTCAAGCGGGTTGTAGCAGTGCAAAGAGACAGAAAAGAGAAAGAACCCCAAAAAGAGAGTTACCTGATGTTTTTATGGAAGGTGACTCCCCTTCAAAACAATAATAACCCTCCTATTCTCCACGTTCCTCACCACCTTTCACTTATGCCATTAGCTCTCCTCAGCACAAGAAGTGCAGTTAAATTTTCATTTACTGTTTTTATATCGTGTTTATAGTTTTTGTAATTGACTTTATGCATGTAAGTATTATTATACAGGTATAAATAAGCAATATTTTTACTTAAAATGATTTATTATGTGTAATTTTTGGAGGTCTGTGACGGATTAATTTAATTTACAGTATTTCTTAAGGGAAAAATTGATGTGGTTTTCGAACAGCCTTCTGGAACAGATTAAGTTCGAGAACTGAGGTACCACTGTATTTAAAAAAATCTTCAATCTCCTTTAGTATAAGAATCATGAAACTTATTCTCTATGTTTTCTCCCTTCTGTAATTTATTTACCATCTTATGATGTACAGAATTTAATGTAACTTACTACAGCAAAGTCTAATTTAAGCCTTCAATATTCTTGATTTATGGAAAAATAAACTAGAAAGTCAGACCCAATTGCCCTTTCCACCTTTCTACATCCTCCCTGTCACAAATTACTAACAATTCACTCTGACATTTCATACCATTTATAACCAACAGAAAAACAAAGTTTTAATCCATCAAATGACATACAATGTTACTCTGCTTTCAGAACAGTCACCAGTTAGAAACTTTTTCTTGCAGTGTTTAGACCAAAGGGTTAAGGAAATTATTTTAAAGCCCTTAAGCCTCAATTAGAAAGCTAATTTACCCTATAATTATGGAAATGCCTGTACTGAGCATGTCATAAGATTTTGCTTTATTACATTCAAAATTTAAATAAATCTTACAATCAATGTATACCAAGGAAATCAGTGTTAAAGTTTACATTATAGTTCAATGTTTTATGGTATCTACATTTTACTTCCTTTACTTCAAAAGGAACCATAATATTCAGTTTGAGGCACAAGTTCACAAAATTCTCACTGTTCATACCTGTAAATTAAATAGTTCTTTCTGTACACTATAAATCTACATATGGACAGAAACATACATTTACTTTAAAATTAGTGCAAATAATTCCACAAAGAAGTTGTCATAGGCTCTTAGCATTGTTGCTGCTTGTGTTCACACTAGCACTTTAGTGTTATATCCTCACTTATAAATATGTTCCATAGATAATTACATTTTATTTAGGTTTAAGTTTTATATTTGAGTTAATTATATGTTAGTAATGTTTGAGAGTGCATATCAGAGAGTTTAATACTTTTTTAAAATGTAAGTCAAACTGCCTCTGTTTATCAGACTTAGTGTAGTAGACAAATGTCCCAATGTTCTGACAAGTGTTGCTGCAGAAGAGCATCTGTTGACGTGTTATGATAAGTAATAATGCTAAAGGATAGGAAAGGATAATAAAACATCAAAAATAAACATTTTTCTAAAACAGTAAAAACTTACAATTAAGAATATAAACAAAGAATATTTCCAAGATTATTTCATGAAAAAGTCAAAGCTATGCACATTATTTCTATTTTTAATTTTAAATGTTTCACTGCACAACAGGTTGATGGTAATACTTGAAATATTCAGAGCGAGTGCAAATAACAGATCTTTACTTAAAATATTTAATAAAACAGACTAATTCTTGGTGTACAAAATAATTTTGATATATAACAAAATCTTACCATACTGTTGTGAAGATATAAAATGAAAGCTCATATGAAAAAAAAAAAGTTAATTATGCAGGATCATATCATACTAGAAATACCAAACACAATACTTGCCAGTAATGTTGGGTTTGGAAGATGACAGCTGGGATTGAACAATGGCTGCAACTTTAACAGGAGGGTTATACTCTTCAACAGATAATGCTCCATTAGGACGGCTCGGACTAGACTCTAATCTTTGTTTCTTCATTTGGAGTGGTAGACTCTCTACAAAATATAATTTGAGCTCAATAATGATAACAAAGCACATACACACTATGCAAAAATAAAATATGTATATATTCACATATAAACTTTTCGGTAAAAATACTGAACTAAAAATTCAGGTTTTTTTGTCTACAGATGTCTCAATGTTTATTAAAAACAGAAAAAAATCTTGTGAAGATACAAACTTCATGTTAAGAGTTGTTAACAGCTATAGTATAGAAACCTTGATGGTTATTTTAGGGTCACGAGGTTGGTGTAATCCACAGGGGTAGTATTGTAAGAGTTAATACAATTTTATTGTTAAACTGTTCTTTCCAATGCAGATTAATCACAGCAGGCTGTTACTACATTCCTATGTCATCTGTATCCTGCTTGCTAATTCACAAACTGGACATGCAAAACTTCTAACTCTCAACCCCTTATCATGCTAGTATACTACAGATGTGAATAGGATGACACTGGAACTGTATATTTAACCAATTCTAAATTTCACTATATTGAATTATTTGTTTATTTACATTACATTGAATAAAATTATTCAAAATGATTTAGAAGACTGAATGGATTGGTGTCAAATTTTTTGACTACCTGTAAATGCTTCTAATACAAAGTCAAAGCTATCACAAAAAAAGATAATTGATTTAAAACCCAAGTAACTTTTCTTATAATTCAATCCTGTTATATGTCTTTAATAAAGATTATCACCATGTCATAAGTTGCACTTTCCTTAAGAATTAATATATTTCAATGATAGCTATGGGAGTGATTTCTCTAAATAACTAACAGTGAGAAGTGGTTGAAATCCAAGATAATCTGTCCTTTATTATTATTCACATATCCATTTGAGAACCCTCAAAAAACTAGTTTTAAAATATCTATGTAACAAGGAAAATATATACTAAAATTTATTTATACAAACATGTCTGTTATTATCCAGTTAATGTAATGGTTAGTGAATAAAACAAGGTAACTTTAAAAAGATAACTTCGACTTGTACTACCTGAACTGTGAGGTTTTATGTCAGCAAGTTTAATTTTCTTTATGTGCTTAGTCTTTACTTTTCGCTTTCTACAGACTCTGTCTTCCTCAGTAACTTTCCAATTTTGTTCAACCTCTGTAAAATATATTTCACATATTTTAAAAAATAGTAGTTGACACAGTTTCTTATCAACTGCAAGAAAGCATTAGCTTTGATTAGTTCTATATTTTTCCATTACCTAACAATTCTTAAGTTAGGTTTAAGTTTTGTCTTTCCAACTATATTCCATACAATATTCATTTGTTAATATTTACACATTTGTTCTTCCAAAGCAAAAGCAGTGTGACCTGTTCTTAATTCATGCTCAAGCTTTACCTTATATCAAACACCAATTATTCAAGTACATTCATTATAATTCCACCTTACCTATTTTTTCTTGCAAGGTTGTTGGTTGCAACCCTAGAAACTGTAAAAACTGAACTCTCTGTGGAAAATCAGGAACAAGACAGAGTTCCTCAGAATTAATTTTCGTTGTCATTGGTAACAAAGTTGAACAATCCTTATTGGTGTTGTTAGTATCATGAGGAAAAAACTGTTGTTCTTCTAGAACTTTTCTGCTACGGATGTACTTTTCAAACTCTAACTCTACAGAAAGGGGTCCAGGAAATTTTTAAATTAAAAATTTCTCTTTTTGTAATGATTCAAACATTTACTTAACTGTGGTAAAGAAAATACTCTTAACATATAATGATAAACAATCTAATAAAATGAAATTTCAACCTTATCCTTGTGAATGTATTTGAAGTTTAAACAGATATTTAATTTTAGAATTATTATTACAAATCTTTCTTTTCACTCTTATATGAAATTATTAGTGTTATTTCTTTAATGTGAATGAAATGTATAGATATTTTAAGCACAACACTGACACATCTACCAACTAGCTTATTATAAGATAAGTACAAAAACCATAACTAACTAATAGTTTTGAGGTGTAAACTAACAAAAACTCTCTGTAAATACTTACTTTGTCTCTTCTGATGAGATATAAGCCCAAATATTCTAAGAAATTCCAGTTTCTGAAAAAGTTCGAATTACATTTTAAAAAATTACAACATAACACACACACTAAATTATTAACATTACTAGTAAATAATGTCCATTTTTAGTGATATTAAATAACAAAAAACTATCTATATGTTTAAAAATATAGAATAGAATACTTTTAATACTAGAATCAGTATCAGTTAGCATTTTTAATCATTTAAATTTGTCATAGTTTCTCAGCAGATAAAACAGAGAAGGCAGAATATCACATAAATAAACAGAAACCAGGTCATTTGATTTTGCAAAATCATTTAAAAAATTTAAAAACAAAGTATACATTAAAAAAATATTATATCAAATAACAAAAGAAGCTCACATTTCCATTCTAAATTATGTATAAACACTACAGCTGAAAACTGATAACATTAATAATTGTAAACACTAAATGATTAAGCTGAACAACCTTGGATTAATAAAAAAAAAATAAACACAAAAACACAATTGCAATATTTAGATTAGTTAATTATTTAAATGTAATTCTGATTACTTTAAGTAATAATTGATTATATTAATTAAATTATCTTGCTCTAACAAATACCAGTGAAAATGGAAGCAGAATATAAAATACAAATCTGGTCTAGTTTTACTTTGTTTGTGCAAAATCATTTGTAACAATTTCAAAAACAAATGCATACATTTAAATACAAATAACCTATATCAAATGATAAAGGAAATTCATAATTGAATTGAAAATTATGTAAAAATATATAAGAAAAACTGATAACAGCTGATATCACATCACCATTACTAGCCTAGGTTGCCAACTTAGTCAGTCATAGCAAATAATGTCTGTAGTAATAGCACCAAAATGTGTTGTGGATATCTCATCTATCAATCTATCATACAAAATCCAATCACTGATGTTAAACTAGTCAGCAGTCATGGAAACTTGAATAAGTGTATGAAAATGAGTGCTTACACCCCCAACTTTGCAGCTTTTACTGTCTTTCACTGTCTATAGCCAGTTGTGAGAAGGCAGTTACCCTTAAATTACTTAAAGTAGGAGAGAAACCATTCTAATGTTTCTACAAATTAAACTCCCAATCTCCATCCTTGCAAACACAGATGGATGATTTAAAAAAATGTGTGAAGTCAACATAATTTTTTTAACTTTCAGTACTAAGCCATCCTCATAGAAAAGATAAAATCAAATAAACAGTAGCAATGGATCAAAATAAACAGACAACTATCATAACAACAGATGACTATTGCAGGAAATACAGAGTTCTTCAGCTTTTTTGTTTAGCAGTGATTGCCACTCTTCACGTATTGCCTTCCTCTAATCATCTCCATTCACTGTCAAGTGTTCTGCAATTCCTCCCTTTGGTCATATCTTTTTTAATAACATCCATCCAATGCTTTACTGGCCTTCCCTGTCTTCTCTTGCCAACTAACTGGCAGCTCTAATCTTCTCCTTATTGCTTGCTTTTCCTCTCTTTTCTTCACATGACCAAGCTACTTCAGTCTTGCTGTTTCTGCCTCTTCCTTTATTCCACAGACTCCTAAAATGTCCTTATTCATTCACTTCTCTTTTAGCAACACTACCAGTAGTAGTTCAACATTCACATTTCTGTCCTTATCAACAAGCCATCTGCTTTCTTCAACAAAGTCCAGATCTTGTTGGCTTTCCTTTAATAACGATTTGTCACAAATTACTGTGAATACTTCATTTCCTCCAACTCATCTGGATTCTATCTCTTACAGTTTTCTCACTTCCTCCAGGACTTTAGACATGGTTATTACTATTAAATTTAATTTACCAACAGTACAAGATCAATGTATACAATTGTATATTTGGTGTATGTATTTAAAAAAAACCACCAGGACTTAAGATATGGATACAACTACAACATTGTATTTATGACCAGTAGAAGAAAAATATACTCTTTCCACAATATGACTGACTTATGGTTATAATAATGGATTCAATTAACAATACAAAATATTCTCTCTTAACTCATTCTTGGGCACATCAATTTGACTTGTCTGTCATAAGATTTAATTTTACTGTGTTGGAAAATAAAATAAAAAATAATGGATGAAATTTTTTGAAACTTAAAATGAACTTTCTACATATTATATAGCTCTGATAAAATAAAACCACCTGTTTTTATGTGTGATATGAGTATGAATTCTCAGTTGTGGAAGTTTTTTTTATTAAAAAACAACTAAATATGCTTACCTTTGTTTTATATTTCATGTACCAATTTTTATGTCCTTCTACATTATTGTAATGCTTTCCAACAAAATCTTTATTTTGTAAAACTGTAAGTTTTATCTTTCTTTTGGTTAAAAAAATATCACATGTATTTCCATTGGATTTACTATCACTGAAATACAATAACTTTAACATCCCAAAATTATAAGCAAGATTAATTTTTTTGTTAAAAGAATATTTAATACATTTAGTAAAATTTAACCTTGTTTTATATTCATTTATATTATACATATATTTTTTTCTTCAGTGATTTTCTTTGCCTATTCATGCAATTACATAGGTCGATAAGACCCGATATGAATACAGAGTAAGAAACAGCCACCTTGTCAGTGTAATGAAACTCGAAAGAGTGTGTGCAAAATTATATACTCAAGACAAATTTTGAGCCTCATCTTGTTCTACAAAAATTACCTGTTGTACTGCAATACCATAATCCATATCAGGTATAAAATGATAAAGCAAGTTTTTTGCAAGTTATATTTAAAAAAAAAATCTACATAATAAATATTGTATACAACAGCGAAAAGATGGTGAGAAAATAAGATAAGCCTAAATTGAAACAGATATACCTTTGGACTGAGATCAAGATTTAGAGGAGGCCCTTTGGTAATAATCAGAATTTCTCTCAAGTGATTTTCCTCATCTTCATCTTCTGTGTCAAGTTCATCATCACTGACCCCACACTTTCCTGCCAATCTAGCTTTCTGAAGCTTCTCCCACTCCAAATCAAGCTTACTAATAACTTTGGGCAATCCACTGGTACAGTCTGTGGTCATTTTTTCAGGAAAATGAGCAGCTTGTTGTGTTGAGTCTCTGCAGGTAGCTTCAACTGTTGATACAGAGTGATGTTTATCCTCTATAATCAGAGTTGTAGAGATATGTTCTGGTGTTGCTTCTGGTTTACTTATACTATTATGAAAATTAGATATGTGATGAGCCACTAATTTGGGAGACAGTAGTTCTGTTTTAGTAAGTTCAGATGGTGACCGACCACTAGTGTCAGCAGATATAACACTTTTCCTTTCCTGATTAAGAAGGGTTAATCTATCTGGCGAGTCATATCTTGTGGAATACAGAGATGGTTTGACAGTTAACCTGTCTGAATGTATCAAATGACTGGAGTTAGGTAAAGGGGAGTGCTGTCTATGAAGTCCATCCACAGTTGGAGAATTTGAACCTTGTTTTCTCTGAGGAATGGAATGTTTGACTATATCATTTTTCTCTCTGGCAATAAGCTCCATTTCATTTGCTGCCACCTTTCTTCCTGTTACTGCCAGATGCTGCTTTAGATCCTAATGAAGAAAACAAGCATCAACAGAGACAATAATTTTTGTACAAAGTCATATAGCAAGTTGATCTACTCTTCAAGTTACAAACCGTTCAAAAGATTTTTATGATAATAAGGAACAAATAATTATTTATAAACTGTAAAAGAATATTTAATACTGTCTTAACACCAGCAACATATCACGCAACCATATTAACATTACAAAATAAACAGAGAAAGTAAGCAAAACCAGCCCCTATTTTACTGTAGGTAGTCTTACAATAGTCAATGATAAACCATGTCTCTGGACTATTTAAATAATATTTAGAATTTTGAAATCTAAAAACTAACCAAATATAGAATTTGAACATTTTAGCTGATTACCTGAATAAACAAAATCTGCTTTAAAACCAACAGATAATTTTACAATATAAAATATTCAGTTCATGTTTGGATTAGATGCATCTTTATGTACTTAACAAATAAGCCTTCTGTCAAAGTAATAAGCAAATCTGTTGAGATCTTGTAAGTGGGTAATAAAGACATGAATGTTAATTACAGATAATACTTATCCAAGGATTTTTAAGTTATCTGGCTCCTGAAAGAATAAGGGATAATCCAATTTCCTAACATTTTATTACAACTAAATTAATTAAACAATGAATGATGAAGACAATATTATTTGTTATGCGGAAAATAAGCTGTAAATGAACGTAAACAATGAATGTTGTTAAACATACTCATTTCAAATTAAAATGCACAAAATTTAACCCATACTTAAAGATTTTGAAGATTGGTTATTACTTGTTGACAACACATAAGATGCTATGACAATAATGAATAACATCCAATACCTGCTGTAAAAGTAATGAGTGATGAAATCCTAATCCTTCTTGTTGACTTTTATTTTGTTGGTGTGAGATTCGATAATGAGGAACCCATTTATTACTGTTTTGATTGTTGCTTCTGACAAGGTTAAGAGGTACGGAGAAGGATGTGACAGGTGGCGAGGAATGTTTGCTAGACTGTTCTCGAGGTGTACCATGAGTGATGGATCCAGGACGACCTAAAATTAAATAGTGTTACAGTCATTGCATATGAGAAACAAAAGCTTGTAACTGTTGTAGTTCAAACTAAAGTCAAATTTTCACTGAGAACGTGGTTCATAAATAACAGTGGTCCAAAACCTTAAGAATTATATTTTAAATAATGTTGACACCTAAACATTATCTTATTAATGATATCTTTATAATAAAAATCAATTCCACCAACAGCAAAACTGACTGGAACCATCTCAAAGGAAATAACATCCTTGGCATAAGATACAAGCAGGGATAGCAAAAACGACAGAACCAGAATAACCCCCCTTACCTCCACTGTGAATAGGATAACTACCAGGCATGAAGACAAATGATGGTAATGACTGGACGTATAACTGGTGACTGTGGATGACACAGAAGGGAATGAGACAGAGAAAGAAGTACTGGAGTAAAAAGTTGCAGGTGTTGTAATTGTGGAAACCACAGGTGAGCTGGCCAATGATTTGGTGGGGAGTGACATGGATGAGAAAGACCACCTGATGAAGCAAATTGACAAGAGATAAACCTAAAATATTTTGTGGAACCAGTCCTGGCTGAAGGCATTGATGGCAGAGCCTAAGGATGAGGTACCAGGGACCAAACAAAAATAGAAGAAGAAGAAGTAACTTGTGATTGAGATATGTAGCAAATGCATATATGTGGAGAAAACCCCATTTACTGCAAAACCACCAGAAAACTAGGGTATCTAAAACCCACTCTCTCAAATATATCTGGTCAGGATGGGAAAGATGATCCACTACCAGACTGAAAGCATCTGGAATGTGACACACAATGACATGAATATGATCTGAGTGGGCCCAACATAGTAGACCCAGTGTTTGAAAACAGATCTTGATCAGGTGCCCCCTTTGCAACTGATAGGTGCTACTACTTTATAATTGCTAGAATGAATCATCCCAAACAATTTCTGGCAAAAGGAAAGAAGTGACAAAGTTTGACAGACTGCTATAAGCTCTTTGTGTTGTACGGAAAGACCTTTGATCTACAGACCAACAACCCATGCACCCTAGCCCTGATGGAATGCATCCATAAAGAGATGCAAATATGAAGGAGGAGAAAGTGGGAAACCCATCAATATGTGAAGCTTATTCAACCAACAATTGTCCATGATGGTTGGAAGAAATGTAATGGGAGTTGACATGGAATCCCAAACAAGATTCCATTGATCACACAACAGCAGTCTTTCTCATTTGAACAAATATTTTTTGATAGAACAATTTTAGCTAATTGCTAAAAAATACATTTTTCACTGATATTTCATTACTAACTATTTACAGTAGTGAGTTTTAGTATACCAAGTAAATATAAATGTTTTAATTGGATTCACACACACGCTATATATACTAATACTGGACAGCAGTTGAATTGGTTTTAACCCTGTCAACATAGGTCACAGGCCAAGTCATTGTGTTTGTAGACTCACATTCAAAATTTTATTGAATTCCTATTTTAGGAATGTATGTCAATGTCTGGTACCAAATTGTAGGTTATTATTCAAATTTTAGTATTATACATTAGTTAATTTAAAAGTAAAAACTCCTAAATAATGATTGTTGTGTGTCATGTTGTATGTTAAATACAGCATTTATTCAAAGTAGGTGTCTACATACAATGTCTATAGTTTCTTATGTATTAGATATTTAGATTACCAATACTAACAAGACAATATAAGAACCTTCCATATTTTCTATATTTACAGATAATATATTTATTGAATCAGCCAAGGTGACCTCCACCAAACTCTTGCATTTTTGAAAATAATTGCTCTCTTAAATCTAATTTGCTTGATGTGTATAATCAATTGAAACCTTAAAATGTACCCCTAGCAGTCTTCTCAGCCTCTTTGAGATGTTTGCATAAGAAACTATTCCTTTTTTTAGATTCAAATACAGCTTGATTTTAAGCTTAATAAACTACAGTGGAATTCTGTGGTACTGATATAGTAATTTGTGATTCTTTGTTATCACAAAAATCAAATGAATCTTGAATCCAGTTTTTTTTTAGTACATTAACAAAATATGAAATAATCACTTGGTATATTATTACATTTGCTCTTCCAAAATTATCAAATTCTGATGTACCAGTAACATTCAAAATTAAAAAACCATTTACTTGTTATTCCAAAAATGTACTTATATTTTGAAAGAAGAGTCAGTGAAATAGAAGGTTTCAGATGGAAATGAATCAGAACAAGTTTTTTTTTTTGAGTAATCCAAGCTACAGTCCTTAAAAATGTTTTAAACGTTTTAATAATTGTATTATTAAAGTTTGAGTATAAACTTTTTGTAGTAAAAGAGTTAAGTGTATTTTGAATGGGTAAATTTAAGTTTAGAATTGATGTTCTTTCTATTATTTTACTTCGTAAAGAAATGTTTGCACAAGTTACTCAATGGAATTTAGATATGCTTCTTATAGCTTTTATGTAATTTATACTTTTAAGAATTTTGTTTACAATTTACTTTCAAAACATTTTGCTATTTGTCTTTTAACTGAAAAGAAGCACTTACTGTGAAAGAACTACTGACCCAGATAATCAAATAAACAGAATGTAACTCCAAATTACAGTTACTACTGATGGTGTATACAGAAACATTTATATCATAAAATGTTGTTCACAAAATGTTCAAGAAAATCTTACTTGAAATATAGTTTTAGTAATCACAATATCCAAGGTTAAATATCTGCAAGAAATCTCACACTTATAGCATTACTAAATTAAAGCTGAATCAGGCTACACAAACAATATCCTACCTGGAGATTCAGAATTTCTTGCCAATGTAACAGACAATGGATTTTGAACAAAGTGACTGTAGGTTTCTCTGGAAGAATTTCTGGAACACTCTTGTACCCGCTCCTCTTCAAATTTTGTTCTAATTTAGAAAATCATATTTTATTAGGTTAAAATCCACGAGTCAACGTATGATAAAAACAGACATTAAGAAGTTTCTGTGCTTCAAACTTTATCTATAGAAAGTTACACTAGACTGAATTCTTACAGATTCATCCTAAACTTTCATCTGTATGTAGACTGACGATAACAGTTCTATTAGTGTCTTAAAACTATAACTTAAGAGATAAATGATGTTATCTTTGTTTTTGTTTTTTCAGTTCTAAGTGTGAGTATCCAATTGAGTGTTTAAATAAGGCGATTCTTGATATTTAGGATTAAGCATAACTGCAAAAAGAATATTTCAGTTCAGTTGTTTGTAATTTTTTGTAGTAATTGTAACAAAACCTATAAACAAACCAATGAGAAATACCTTTCACGAGCAGTAACAGAGCTGCTCGGGGATGCGACTCTCACAGACTGCCCTAAGAGTTCTGGAGGGTAAGGATTTCCAGTTACACATGGCAAACCTGGGAGATTTAGAGTTCCTGATGAAGTGGGTAAATGAGATGTAGGAGTTTTCAGTAATCCATAATGGTCCAAATACATGGCATCTTCATGTCTGTTATTCCCACAATACAGTTTGTATTAGGATGATAAGTAAGTTTATCTGTTTTTTTAATACAGAAGTTTAACAACTGTAAAACAAACAGCATAACAAATTAGATGCTAAAAATGAATATAAATTAAAACTGTTTGTTAATGAGCCATGTCCAAACAACAAGAAATGATGTACCTGTATGTATGATGAGAAAATGAAGGAGGTGGTGGTGGTAGAAAAGTTGCTTGATAAGGATATGACATTGGATGTTCATAAGATGGAATGTGAGCTGGAATAGAGCTTCGCACCCCTTCAACATTTCTATAAATGTGAAAGCCACTGGAAGATACATGACTCTCTTCAGACTCTCTGCCAGTTTCAGTTCTAACAGAAAACAGTGTGAAATTAGAAAAAACATACAGATACAGTTTTGCAGTAAAGGCTGCAATTCATCTTGAGTGCAGAAAATATTAAAATAAAGAATTAATCATATCTAAAACACTCACTAGGATTAATAAGGAAAATACACAAGTTAAATGAAATTATTATTTTATATATACTACAAAAAGCCTAGTGTAATTGCTTTCTTACATAAAATACACTATAAAAATTTTATTTCTGAAATATTATGAAAAAGTGGAGTTTTTTATGAAATGAAGAAAAAAATGGCTTTATTAACAAAACTTGAAAACCAAGAAATCCACATTATATAGAGATACACACATTCACAAACTACATTAACTTTCAGTCAGGGATAAAAATGTCACAAAACAAGTAATAAAATTACTTTTGTAAATAAAAATGACATAGAGATGCCAGTGAATAAAAATAAAATGCAAACACGAATATAAGGATGATGCAGCTATACACAGACCATTCCTATATGACTTTCAGTATTAAAATTTAATGTTACTCTGTGTAAGGCATTATGAATCATACAGCTATAGCAACTTGCCTTTGAAGAGAAGATGAGGGATGTCTAATGATATCACTGCTTCCATGATATAGTTCCTCTCGCTTGACACTGCCATAATAGCCACTGTTTGTTGTTCTGGATGTAGATTTATCAATTTTCAGGCTTAATGGTTCCATTAAACTAGTTGTGGTGCCACCTTGTAAATGCCTTGATAACTCAGTGTCCTAAAAATTAGTTCTATACAATATCACTGCACTCAAACAAAATCTGCTCACATACAGTGTTAAATGATTTTAACTTGCATTATTGTAAGTGTCCATTACAAAATCTGGAAAACTTCGGAAAGTCCATCTTACATACTCTAAGGTCATTTATAACAAAAAATTATTACGGTTACAAATCATGTTTGAATGGATAAAATTTAAATTTCTAGTTGCAGCTGAACCAGTGAAGCCAAATCTAAGAACATTAAACCATCTCAACTAACAAGAAACTTTACCTTATTTCTACTTTCAGTAGTGTGAGTGGCATAGCTTAATGTTGGAGAGACACTAACTGCTAATGGATGAACCAAGGGCATAGATGACTGACTACTGATCAAAATGTGCTGTTTAGGAGTAGTTGATCGGTGGGCTGGTAATGGTGTGGATACAGGGCTGACAGGTGAAGCAGTAGTTTCTATGAGGTAAAGCAGTAAGTTATATTTTATCCCATTCAAATCATTAATGTTAACATAAAACATATAAACAGACAACAACAACAAAAATCCATTCTCTAATCCCCCCCTTTAGTATAACATTCTAACAGACTATAAAACATGAAGACAAACAATTCATATAAATTTGATGTTTTTCAACATATTTTCTAAAAATATATAATATTTGATTAAAATTCATAAATTGAAAATACTAATTTAACTACAACCTAAAAACTTAATGAAACACAAGAAACAAAGCATACTTAATTAAATGAAAAGTAAGAACTCAAAAAGCCAACACCCAAATAAATAAATAACTGTAATTACTCTTTCATATCCTGTTCAGACATGGTTGACAACAGGGCACAATCAAAAAGGTTTTGGAACACTTAAGGGTTTCCTTGAACATGCAAATTTTCAAAAATGCCTTCAAAACATAATATTTAGGGCAGGTTTTCCAATAGTAAAAGTACTTTTTTTTCTCTCTCAGGCAAAGTTTGTAAACATACCTTACATATTGTATCACATCCTACAAAACCAGTTACAATAAATACTTCTTACAATTCTAAAAATACAAATACATTGTTCATATCTATAGTTCCAAAACCAAGTACTGTTTAATTTTATTCACTCAATTTATATTGTCACATTGTAATTTTAGTTTCTCTGAAACAATAAAATTTGTCATTGTAACTGAATTTTGCTTTAATTGCTTGCTATATTAATAGATAATTGATGAAAATACATTGAACTAATTAACTTAACAGTAAATGAGCATCTTTGGCAATTGATCATATGAAATTTAAGGGAAACTAGATCAGTCATGTTTGGCCTGGCATGGCCATGTGGTTAAGGCACTCGATTCGTAATCTGAAGGTTGCTGGTTCGTATCCCCGTCACACAAAACATCCTTGCCCTTTCAGCCATGGGAAGGTTATAATATGATGGTCAATCCCACTATTTGTTGGTAAAAATGTAGCCCAAGAGCTGACAGTGGGTGGTGATGACTAGCTGCTTTCCGCTCTAGTTTTACACTGCAAAATTAAGGACAGCTATCACAGATAGCGCTCTTGTAAGTTTGAGCGAAATTCAAAAAACAACAGAACAGTCATGTTTCTAAGAGTATACAATTTACAAATTAGTGTACTTAGTATCTTATATTTAAAAAAATGCCCACCTTTAGAAATGTTTTGAAAAGCTTTCATCTAATATTGCTATAATAAGAGTAGAACTTTAATGTTTAATTTTTACATATTGGTTTTGTTTGGTGTTTTATGGCACAAAGCAGCTAGGTTATCTGCGTCAAACATCTGGTAAAAAGTTTAAAGTAAATTTAGTAAAATTCATAAAAGGAAATTAAGGTAAAACAAAACAAAGTTTAAAAAAAAATAGCATTAAAACCAATGTTTACATCTTGTCTACAGCAGTAAGAGAAAAACTACAGTAAAATAAGTTGTAAAGGACTTTCTGTAGCATAATTTTAATTATTATAACTTGCCAGGAAGACTAACAGCCAAGTTCAAAATCCACCATCAGTCACCTAAAGTTGGCATATGCACTCCTGGTTCCAAGTTATTTGACATTATAGATATTTTCAGAAAGTAATAAAAGTTTTAAAAGACTTGTAGCAAAACTTTAATTTTATAACTCACCACGATGACTAACATGTAGTTCAAACCGCAGTGTTAGTCACTTGATGTTGGCCTTTCCAGCCCTGGTTTCATGTTATTAGATGTTATGGTAATTTTCTAATTTCAAATCAAACTAGATGGACTTTGATTCTTCAAAGGGAAACACATTAAAAAGGTCTAATGTATAAATTAAAAAACTTAAATAGCATTTAAAAGATTAATGGACTTTAAAAAACTGAAAACATATCCAATGTGGACAGTGTCATGATCACCAATAACACTGCTTAACATTATGGATAAACCTTGGGACAGGACATGATTAAAATGGTGCCATCATTGAGAGTTATAATGATGGCAAGACAGTAAAATGTGGCTTATTGTGATCTGACTGTAACACAGACAACACATTGGTGTCTTTCCATTGTTATGACTCTCAACGATGAGTTAAAAAAACTGACCAATGTATAGTCTAGTGAGAACAACTTCTCCTTATGATCCTTATAGAAGCAAGATAGCCAAAGTCCAATATAGAGTTTTATTTGGAAAAGCTTGTTTTCGCATAGCTCACTCCAAGTTGACTGCCAGCTGGCACAGAGCTGAGCCTTGAATACAGGACCATAGTCCATGTATGGAACAGGCACAGCAGAGAAAATGCCAGACCAGATAGATTTAGCTGTGGTGTCGGCGAGCTCGTTCCCATGAATACCAACATAGCCCGGTACCCAAAAAAACTAGATAGAAGTAGATACTAAAGAGAAATGGGGCAGTCAGTTTTGAATATCAGTGAGAACAGGGTGTGAATTAACGTGAAGCGATTCCAGGGCCAGTAGAGAACTAAGTGAGTCGATATAAATAGTGCAGTTTGAGTACTGCTTAGCTTTATGTTATCCAGAGCAAGAGAAATGGCGTACAGTTCAGCAGTGAACACAGAAACTGTAGAGGGGATTCTGCATGCAACCACCAAACCACAACAAACCTTGGTAGATCCCTGACAGTCACCTGATTTTTAATCATCTGTAGAAATAGGAATGGAAGGATGGATTGAAAGAGGTTCAGCAAATAGCAAACAGTATTTCCAATTAGGAGTGTCTACTTTTCTCAGATGACTTAAAGATAGGTCACAATTAGAGACTGTAGGAAGCCATAGTGGGATGAGCTTACCAGTGAATACAGCAATGTTATCCAAGTACAGACCCAATTCATCCAATTGAGCCTCAATATGAAGGCCAAAAGGAGCAATGGCAGATCGTCTGTTTTTAAAACGTTTGGCCCACCGAGGAAGGAAAACACAACCCCAGATGGGATACTTCAGTAAGAAATGAAGTTTCAAAGCATATAGTAGAGACAGTTGCAAATGGCAGAGGTGCAAAGAAGGTTAAAGAGACTATATATATATATATATATATGTTCTGAACTGGGGAAATACAGAAAGCCTGCAATGGAAGATTCCTTGATGATGAAAAGGGTCCAGCATCTTTAAGGCCAAGGTCTTGGCAGAGCCATAGACCAGTAATCTACAGTCGAGTTTCAAACAAATTGAGCACGATCAATATATCTTTAGCATAGAACACCTACCGATCTGTTCCACAAGTGGTTGAAGAAAGGGGATGGAGGATGTTCAGTGCTCTGGTACATTTGACCCATAAGCTGCTTGATGTGTGGTGTAAAGGTCAACTTATGGTCAAAGATAAACCCCAAAAACTTTGTTTCAGGGACAACAGGCAGCATAACTTCATTGATACGGAGTTCATAATCAGGGTGAATACACCATTGGTGGCAAAAGTGCATGCAAACTGTTGAGAGAGAGAGAGAGAGAAGTTAAAGCCATTTTAAGTGG
The DNA here is from genome assembly GCF_004210375.1 of Tachypleus tridentatus. Classification (NCBI taxonomy): domain Eukaryota; kingdom Metazoa; phylum Arthropoda; class Merostomata; order Xiphosura; family Limulidae; genus Tachypleus; species Tachypleus tridentatus. The sequence continues at coordinate 53,503,804 of NC_134825.1, forward strand.
TCTACTTCAGGAAACAATTGAGGACAGTCTGTAGCTCAACATACCTCTTGTTTGACAACTGACACGAAATGTGAAAGTTGTCGACATAAAGCTTGTTTGCAACAGTGAGAGGAAGTTGTTCAGTGATGGCATTAATTTTTATACTTAAAAGTGTGACACTCAAAACACAGCCTTGAGGGACTCCAAGCTCCTGTAGAAAAGAACAGGAAAGTGTCAAACCCACAGGTACTTGGAATCTCCTGTCCATTAAAAATGTTTAATAAAGATGGGCATATGACCACATAGCCCATACATATGGAGGTCTCACAAAATGCGAGAAGTGATTGTTTGATTGGAAAAACCAAACAAGACAAGCATTAACCATCCTCTCTAAGGTTTTACAGATACAGCTCGTCAAAGCAATTGGACTGTAGTTTGAAGGAATCTTGGGATTCTTACCAAGTTTAGAGAAAAACAGGACAATAGCCTGGTACCAGGCATCAGGATAAACATTTTTCTGCCAGATCTGGTTAAAAACAATCAGAAGAATTGCAAGAGAAGCAGGAAATAGATGACCCAACATTTCATAGTGTACATCATCAGGTCCAACTGATGTACTGCCAGACTTATGAAGGGCCAGTTTGAGTTCCACCAGTGTAAAGAGACGGTTATAATCAGAGACAATCAGCTCGAAAGGAAAGAGGTGAACGCTCTGCCCAAGTTTTGATAGCCAAGAAGGTGAAGGAAGAAGCAGAGGCAAAAGCTTTCACCTAGAGTATCGGAGATGCTCAGGGTATCAACTACTTCCTGGCCATCACAGAGCAAGATTGAGAGGGGGACAGAATTATATTGCCCGATGACTTTTCGAATATTGACCCATATGACTTTGGAATTGGTAGTAGAAGATATGTTGGTTGTGAACTTAATCCAAGATTCCTTTTGGCTTTGACGTCTTACCCACCAAACATGTGCATGGACCTTCTAAAAAGCTATGCAGTGTGAAAGTGTGGGATACCTACAAAAAGTATCCCAGGCCCGTTTTTGAGACTTCCATGACAAGTGGCAGGCAGGATTCTACCACGGACGAGGATATGTTAAAAAACGTGTCAAGGTTTTAGGAATACATTGAGCAGCTGCTTGTATAATATAGTCAGTTACTGCTGCCACATAAGTGTCTATTGATGGCTTACAGACGATGGCAGGATCAAGTTCTGCGAGAGCAGTGAAAGTGCTTGATCCAACTTCCACTGGGGCACACAGGTCAAGTGGCATTGACCATAGCCAATATCTCTCAAAATGATAGAAAATAATCACTGCCTCATGGATTATTGCGAACCCTTCGAGAAAAATGAGAGAATAGTGAAGGGGAGCAAATTTAGAGATCAGTAGTAGTTTATAAAGGACTTACTTGGTGCAAAAAATAAATAGAAGAACCACTATTGAAAAGAAAAAGGTTGTGATCAGAGAGAATATGCTCTCCTCCTATCAATATCACCACTTCCCCAGATGGGATGATGTCCATTAAAGTCTCCCAGAATTAAAAGGTGAGACGGCAACTGTTCAATGAGAGCATAAAGGTATGATTGATCATAGTGCTTTGATGTCATCCAGATTAGAACGTAAACCTCGAAAGTTCCATTGTATCAAGGTGGCCATTTTTATTTATGTGTAGGCGGACTGGGTGGAGAATCCTTCTGTTTATGACCACGTCTTTTTTTCTTTATTGTCTTTATTCAAGGGGGGTCTATCGGCCTCGATGGATCCTGCTCTGGGCTGATTGGGCAGGTTTTTGCTGTTGGAAGAGGATTTCAGCGACTGAGAACGTGAAAGAATGGTTGTTTTGCATCTTGGGGTGAGAGAAAAAGATATACCCGAGGAAATGCCGATACCCAGAACCAAAGGAAGTGGATCTTGGGATTTGCTGGAATGTATGTAAGGGACAGAGATGGGTGTTGAAGTTGATTCATCAACTTTTTTTAACTATACGTCTGAGAGTGGTGGACAGCAACTTTCGAGCCTCAGGATGAGTAATGTTATGAATCATTTTCAAATGCTGCACCTCTTTTTCTTCCAACTATTTCTGACAAGAACAAAAGTAGGATGGGTGAGAGCCATTGCAATTGATGCAATGAGGGTCCGTTTCACACTCATAGGCATCATGGTGCTTGCCACTGCAACGAAAACACCTCAACAAACCAAGACATGATGTTTTGAGTGACTGAACTGCTGACACTGGAAACATCGAAGAGGGTTTGGAATGTATAGACATACAATACAATTAAGATAAACTGCCTTGATGGTGGCAGGTAGATGTGGTGATATAAATGTCAGGATGAGGACATTGGTCAGCATTGTAATTCTATCCTTGCGAGTGGAGATATGCCTCACTGCAGAAATTCCTTGGGTGGAGAAAACAGCGAGAATATCCTTCTAGGGGATGTTCTTCAAATCCTTTTCAACAGTAACTCCTCGTGAAGAATTAAATGTAGCATGAGATGTTACCTCAATCGGTGTATCCCCAATTGGCTTTGAATGCAAGAGGAGAGCCAGCAAGTCCTTCTAGTCCCTTCTGAATGAAAAAGGGAGACATTTACCCTAAAAGTGTTTGTCTGAAAGAGAATGTAGTATTAGGAAATGTGATACAACAGGCGTTACAGATGTTGAAGATTATTGCTCAGAATCTTCAAGACGTGGTCGTTCATATATGGACTGTTTTTCACTATTTTATTTAAGTTCTTATTTGGAGGATCCATAGTAAAAAAAGGAATATTTCGGTGCCCATTGACCCCACCCACCATGAAACCCTACGAGGGGATGCACTACAATGCCAAGGTTTCATGAACATCAGACCCAAACACCAGCATCAGATACAATGTTCACAACACCTGATGAAAACATCCAACACTGGTACTTGATTAACCCTATCCCAAGTGGACCAGCCAACTGACTCAAGTGGGGCCAACCAAGGCTGCCAGTCTGCAGGATTTCAAGGCCAAATTGGCATGTTAGGGTTGGACTCCTCAAAAACTAGGATCCTCTCCTACCCTTCACGGGTTGCCACGCATGGCAAACAGGTGGGTGGATGTTTAGGTCCCAGAGGAAGTAAACTGAAAGAAAAGAACCTTCCCTGGGAGGTCCCCTCACTACATACAGGAATACACACCGAGGGGATTTTCACATATATCAGATCAAAACAGAATAATTTTATAGTCTATTTGCATAATTTATTCACAAACATTTTTTCTAACCTATTAGGCCAGTAATGTTAAAACCACACATATTTGGACAACAGCAACACATTGACAAAGAATTATTTAAACTTAAAGGTACAGATTCCATACCTGTAATGGGATCTACAGCTTGTTTTGCAAGTTTCCGCAGTGCTGCAGCAAAACTTGATGTACGAGTTGCCTTAAGAGCTGGGTTATTGCTAGCTGTACCATATGACACAATAACACTACTACCATGAGAAGAAGAGTAATCCACTGGTGATGAGGTTTGAAGGTTCTGATTCCCAGCTCTTTGTGGCCCACTGGAGGAAGGCTGTATTGTTCCAGAAAGAGATCTAGACCCATGAGGGAGTCCTGTAAAAGTAATCACATGATTACTGTTTTTATGAATTGTTAACAAAGGACAGATTTATGTTAGTTGTAAGAACATGTGGATGTGAATGAACAAGCCCAGAAAATCACTGTATTTTATTAAGCTAAAGACTGTTAAAGTGAATACTGTTTTATGTAAAAGTTAGGAAATGTTGATTTCAGTACTTCTGCATAATATCAGAAAATATGAATACTGTAGATTTAACAGTTAATATTGATACCAGTGGATACTGTATTGCATCTGATAATATACATGTAAATACTAGAATATCATGTAATATAAATCTGCTAATACGTGTATCACTAAATATTGCATTATGCAGTTTGTTCCTATGAAAAAAATAAAGGTAACACAAACACTCAAACATGACTTCTGCTAAAACACTGAGCTATATATGATTATTTCATCTATTTCATGTTACAATTATCATTAGTGGATGCCGAGTACACTTCCATAACAAACTTCTGTAAGTGAATATTTCCATAATTTATGGTGAATCTGAGACTTTTATTTTTCAAAATTCCTCCCCTAAATAGATAAATAACATATTCTAACATTTAAGTCTTACTAAATTGGTATACCTTGCAGGGATTTCTTTTATTACAGACTGGTACAAAATACATTCCAAAACGAGTATATACATCAGTACAGAGAACCAAAACAAACAAGCAATGGATAATGTCTTTTGAGAAGGAAGTTTAAATATAACATTTTTATAAATAATATGATCTCCTAAACAGCTTCAAAGAGCTAAATGACTTCATAGTTCATCACATACTCGATAGATGGCGATAAGTCCCATTTCATACCAACTTGTTATATAACGAGGCAGTCAGGAGGAATAGTGTAGGTATGTTTTTATCGTTAAAACTTTGTTTTAAACGTAACACGTTTGTGAAATAATTGATTAAATTCATTGACTTTGTAAACAAAAAATCTAAAACTGTATTAAAAAACAACAGCAACAAACGGTGTGAAAATCATTTCGTAACAATTTCCACGTGCAATAAAAATAAATGTTATCACCTGCCGATTTAGTACAGGATTTTCTCAGATCTAATTTAATAGATAAGCAGTTCTCACAACCCGCCCTGTACGCACGTGTCTTACAGAAGTCAAGACCAGTTGCAGTATCCTTTCAAAAGGGGCACGGTTATCATTAACCGCACGGTTCTGCGTTAAGAGATTTACATCTAATAATTACACAGAAGATACAAGTAAAAATGCTTGCATTTACATATCTCAAATAAAGGAAAATGAAATCCATTAGTAAATTAGGCATTCCTTGTTACGGCAGTATGTATGTGTTTATGTTATACAACATACGCTCAACCACAACCTAGGTTAGCTGAACACTTACTCACGGGCTTAAATAATACTGACAAGAACGTTCCTCATCACCCAACATCAAGTGGCTAATTGTTGAGTGTGCCTAACTCAATCTTTTCATCACGCACGCTTGATATTAAATATTAAAAAATGAAACTAGATATAAAAAAAATCTGTTTTATCTCATTTCTACAATGTCATTTTGTTAACACTCTTATTTGCTATTCCTAAGTATGTCAGCCAGTTAAAGCTTTAACTTAAACCAACGTTTCGACAATAAAGAATGAAACTAGTGTCCGTGCTAGTTGCTTTCTCCAAATACTTGTGGAAAGTCACCCATGGACTTCCGCGCATTTGATTTTGTATTATTCCTACGGAGGGCTTTTAAGAAGCTTGCAAGACCTGCACACTAGAAAATTATGGATAACTGTGCTGCTATTTGGCTCAATATGATTAACAGACATGATATCAAAGATTTTCCAAGCGTTTTTTTTAACCAATTGGTGCACAATTATCAGCTTTGTAATCTTTATGGACGAATTTGTCAGAAGTTGTTTAACTATGTGAAACAGTAGCTTCACACCTTGATATATTTCGAGGTAAGACTTAAAAGGAATTACTGAATGTTATAACTAGTACACATTAATGGTGCATTAATTCTCTATTATGAATCAATAAAGATGTTAGTCGTGTACCATTTACTTTTGTTGTATTTTTATTTGCATTTTTGTTTGATATTTAATAGGTAGGTACGAACTTCAGATATTTTCCCTAAATAAATAACCTGAAGACAAGAATCAAACTCAATTACTTTCACTTCTACCGAGGGGAAGTTAACCATCAAATTGTAAGTTTTTGAACTGGTAGAAAGACAAAAAATTGAATAATTTTCTTACATAAAAGCAGATTATCTTTATTTTAAAGTTGTTTACGCTATGGATATCAAATATCCGGAATGCCTACGCATTCCTATGAATTTATTTAGTCATTTGTTCCAATGAAATACCAGAAAAAAAAAAAACAAAAAACGAGCGCTTCCTGTTAAAATTTAACATGCTTTTTTCAGTAAATAATATTAATTAATAAGACATTATTTTTAAATGGTGTTTGTTAACTTTTTTAGGTTAAGTAAACAGTGTATAAAAAAACTAGAAATGTATTGAAATAATTCAAAGTGTAACAATTAAACAGTATTCCAGCTCAATTCTTTCATTTCTCTATTACTACGTCAAGGCCTAACTTTTAAACAAGCATTCTCAAAATTCCATTCTCTATTTGGAGAATAGAAAGAGCTGTGAACTAGATCTGATAATATTTCAGAGCAAAGGTGAGTGAAAATCTGAATTACATTTGATCTAAATTATCATTTCTCTTTTCCTGATGCAAAAAAAAACCGAAATAAAACGTTAAATGACTAGATAAAAAAGGGGTGTTTTTGTTACACCTAAAACTACACAACGGGCTAGCTCCTGTATGTGTACAACCGTATCCCCTTTGTGCTTCAGATAAAATCAAATTTTGATATTGTAGTGGGCAGATCACATGAACTGTAATGAAACATATAACTGGTCATTGAGAAAATACGAAAGTCAAGTATTATCGAATTCTACAAAAAAAAAAAAAAAACAAACAGAAAAAAATGCTATTGCAAAAATCCTAATACCCAAAGTATCATTGTTATTTTTTAAACCTAAAAAATATATTGGGTATATAATACTATTCAATACTGAAAAGGTCCCAGTTCTATCCTTAGTTGGGAAATGTTTCGCCCAAGCTTTTTATACCGTGTATATAATCTAAACTGACCTTGCTGTTCTTCATAGAATATTATTACAATAATAATCATTTACATTATAAACTGCTAATTTCATTCACCTTTTCAGAACTTAAACAACTGAAACATCAAATTTCGCCTTAATCTATCGCATGGAATAACCTTCACTAACCACGTGGTATTTCCACATAAATAAAATCACCACACTTCAGCTTGGAATAGTATGACTGCCTGTTTGTTGTTAACGTGCAAGTTATCAGCATGTTGCTGTAATCTGGTACACTTCCTTGTCATACAACAGTGGGAGCAATATTTGTATTTCATCTAAAGCTTCCATAATTACTTTCTGTATTTTATGTAGCGTGAAAACAGTTAAATTCGTCATTATTTTGTTTATCATCATCAGTAGCATGCCTAATTACGTATTTTGTTTGTTTTCACTATTTTTGTGCAAAGCTACAATTAATTATATTCGTGCATAGCCGCTCGTAATTTTCAACCGATAGATCGCAAAGAAGATGGCTAGCCAACAGCACCCACAACCGACATTTAGCCTACTCATGTCTGAACTAAAAGCTCCCTTAGTGTACCCAAAGCCACGGAAGTGCAGAACTCATTTTTGCGACGAGTCTCAAATAATCAATCATCGGTTTCTCGCAATCCACACACTATCGAAACTAGGTGATAACGAAGGTAAAAACTTTCATATCAAGACGACCATCAATACGAATTTCTGAAGCCCCCGTTCTCATTGTTTCCAACTTGTAAAAAAGGTTATTACATATAGATAGATACACGTATATAAATACGGCAATGCAATGTTTCGACTCCTTATTCAGCTCATCAGAGAGAAGAAAATAACGACTAGTAAGTAGCACGTGCAAAACTAAAAAAATGTTCTAGTAACGTGAAGCAAGAACAACGATAAAATGAACTATATTTTCGACTATCTAGAAAGAGTATTAGTGGACGTAAGGAAATAATACTAAAAATAATTTATTTTTTAAAAAATAATCTATGTCTTAAGGTTTTTATTAGCAAATGATCTTATATCGTATTTTAAACATGGGAGGTTTGTTTTGTGTATTAGCTTTTTTTGAATAAGTTTTAATTTAACACAATCTAACACTACAACACGTACGTATACACACATAACATGAAGAACACGATGCCCTCCATGAATTCATCCCCACGCCAGGGACATATGATTTATTCTTTGTCAGAAGGGGTACAGAAAGAGTGTCATTAATGTTTAACAGTATATAAAAAATGTGTCTATAGAGAAGACATTTACTCCTTTGGTTTCACGTGAATTACGGGACGGTGGAAACTAAAATGGATGTCAAATTTTAACAAAAGAGAAAACTGATAAAAGTAATGTTTGTTGAATCACTCTGAGACATACCAATAACTCCTTTAGTTTCATAGTAATCAAAAGTTGGAAAATTTTCGTCCCTGACAAACAAACAGTTTTATATTATAAACTTCTATTCTTAAATTTTGAAATAAAAACTTCTCATTTCTCATGTAAACGCTGGTAGATGTGCGAAAAATAGCTTGTGTCAATTTAAACGCTATTCGGGAGTTAAGAAAACAGTGAAAATCCTAATTTATTCTTTTCCTTTTGTAACACACACACGCACACCTTAATTTTCAAAAGAATTTTTGGAGTGCATTTCTACACGTATTATTTAAATACGCTTCACTCTCAAAGTCTCATCGTATCAAGTTCTACCATAATTTATTAAAAACAAAGATCCGAAGAAAGAAAAACAAATAATTTTAAAGCATCCAACACTGGGTGCAAACGAGACAAACACACGCAATTACAAAATACAACTACAATGTTGCTCAAGTAAAGGTTCAAAAAGTTTGTGCAAGTATAACACAAAGTTTGTTCTACCATAAAGCTACACAATGTGCCGCTATTTCTACCCGGAAAATCGAATTCCGAATCTAACAGTTACAAGTCTGTAAATTTACCGCTCGCTAACTTAGTATAATAACTATTATATATACAATAAGGCCTTATTCGATACTAGAGCAAAAATAAAACTTTCATATCGCATCATAATTCAGTTGCACTTACAAATAACCCTTAAAACTGTAAAGTACCCACGTGTACGTATGACATGGATTTTAGGTATTTAAATAATAACTGCTATTCTCAAAGTTAAGCACGATCAAAGATGGAAGTGAAGCAAAGACAGCACGAGACCTAAAACGTCATTCTACGTAACCCGAGCCGTATAATAGCATTTCTCATTTCACATGGGTCTTACTTCCATGATTAATGTCGCACAGCGAATGAACACCCTTAAAATTTTGATCCAATTTCATTACAGTTATTTAGTCCATAATCACTATAATAGAATGGATATATACATTTCCATCCACATAAAATCTGGGTTCATCAGATAAAACTGATGTCTTTTCAGCCACAAAAAAATTTAATTAACTACTTTAAATAAATATAAAAGTCACCTTGCTCGTTTTGACACTTGTACTTGACAATTAAGTTCAAATTTCCAAACTAGGGTCCTTATATCATCGATAAATGATTTTGAATAGGCGTTAAATAATCGAAATTATTATTTGTCAAGCACAAAGCTACACAATAGCTTGTCTGTAATCTGCACACCACGGGTATTGAAACTCGATTTTTAGCGATTTAAGTTTGCAAACATATTGCTATGCCACTGGGAAACAGTCGAAATGGTGACAATTTTATATTATGCATATATTATGAATATCCAAGGAATATTTAACTTTTAATACCACAGTAAGGTAGTAACAACAAAGAGAGATCAATATTTCTTTGCTAACGTACCCTCGAAATAATAATGTCTCTGCCGAAGCAAATCTGCCTTATCAAACAATATTAAAACGTCTTTGTCGAAGCAAATCTGCCTTATCAAACAATATTAAAACGTTTTTGCCGAAGCAAATCTGCCTTATCAAACAATATTAAAACGTCTTTGTCGAAGCAAATCTGCCTTATCAAACAATATTAAAACGTCTTTGTCGAAGCAAATCTGCCTTATCAAATAATATTAAAATGTTTTTGCCGAAGCAAATCTGCCTTATCAAACAATATTAAAATGTTTTTGTCGAAGCAAATTTGCCTTATCAAACAATATTAAAATGTTTTTGCCGAAGCAAATCTGCCTTATCAAATATTAAAATGTTTTTGCCGAAGCAAATCTGCCTTATCAAACATTAAAATGTTTTTGCCGAAGCAAATCTGCCTTATCAAACATTAAAATGTATCTACCGAAGTAAATCTGACTTATCAAACAATACTAATGTCTCTGCCGAAGGAAATCTGCCTTAAAAAACAATATCAGTCAGTACGATTTCAAACCGATTTATAAAAACAAACTAATTATATGAGTAAACTAAAAACAACCAGTCTTGCAAATTGATGTGTTTTTATTATGTAATTTAATTTATTATACAGTTAAATTAATTACTAAGATTTTAAGGGAATTTATGAAATGTATTAGACACGCGCAACGCCCCCGCGGACGATAGATCTAAACAAATATAAGGTGTCATATACTCTAGCTATTCACGCAAATAGTATACATATTCATATAATACATAACAAATTATTACACGGCGAACATCAATAAATGACATATCACTTATATCTGTGTGGATAACGAAAGGGTTCTGATTATCTTTCCCCCTGTAGAATATGTTTTTAAATACAACTTGAAAGTACTTAAGTTCAAGGTCGAATTAGTGTACAGGTTAAAGTCACCATAATCCGTTAGCAGAGGGGTTGGGGGAAGAGCAAAGTACGTTTTAAGAGGTTTGACTAGTTTCCTGTTTTATACCCGCTTGGGTTGAGTTTACTGAATATTCCATAGTACGAGCCAGTTTCTCCATTACATTTTAAGTTCAGTACACAACCATCAGGTGAAGAATTGGCCTGAGCGTTTCTTACAAAATGTCTTCTTCACTGAGCAACTCTATTTGTACATAAACTGAGCTTCAAAATATATTTGTAATGGGATATTTATCAGGTTTTATTTCATTACTGTTTTCTTGCGTTCCCTCCTCTTAGTATAACAATTTACATAACACTATCGTCTAGTATACAAGACACTAGACTAGTAAAGTTAGTTAGATATGCTGATGACACATAATTTAACATATGTGCTGGTTGGTATGTAAATATGTTTATTTATACAGAAAAGGATACACTTGAAATGTGTTGGTGGTAGAACGTACATGTCAAGGTTTCGGAGTGACATTCTGAACTAGTGAGGATCTACAATAGCAACTCGAAATGCCCTCCAAAAACGCCTGGTAACATATACATTCTATCAGCAACACCATTCAGATGAATAAAACTGCACTAGTTAGTCAGCACTCAATTTGATAGAGTACAGGTCTCAAAATCTCAGTATAAAAGAAAAAGTTTATATTATTTAAAATTACGAAGCATATACATGTACAAAACAGATGTACGAGAATCATAAACGACAAAACCGAAATAATTATGTATTTTTATAAAGTTTCTTCATATCCGAAAAAAAAAGTCAATTATAAATAAACCACGATTTTCATGTTCTACTTTGTCATACAATTGATACTTGAAACTCTCGGTACTTGATGAAACTCCATAATTACAGAATTGAGGAGGGAAGGATGACAATTTTGTGTTTTACAAATACTTTAATCATAAATAAATTAAGTATTTGTGAAACGTCTTTGTTTTCCTCAATTCTACTTCGTCAACCTCAAACACCTAGCTCTAATTCACTAAATTCGTTGTGCTAGGTAAATAAATACAAAGGAGTTTGTTGTTCAGATCTAATACTAATATAGAATACTTGAACCTACCTTTCCATAGAGCAAGCATGTTTGGGTGCGTTTTGTCACGTGGTAGTAGTATCAGAGTTTTTTATTTTTTACGTTGGAAGTTAGTTGAAGAACGATGTTTTTCGGTGTTTAAATTTTCCACAACTATTAACGTATTTATGAGAAAATACTGAGTCACCAATACATGTTGCCTCCTTTTAACTATGTAAACTTAATTAAGGCATGACAAGAATGATAATCAATCCATCTCGATTCTAACGCATACTCCAGATACCTTTCCTCTTAACCACGAAAATCCAGCAAAACTCACGCTCTCCCGAGATTACACCGAAGATGGCATCCCAGCCACTAGACAAAGACGTCATACTCACAAACAGTACAGTTCAAGTAACACATCGCGTACGTGGGACAAGGCTACCGTTATGAATGGAGCACACACATACGTGCTTTATATACCCTCAGGACTGGTATCAGTACGTTTATATGCGTGTGAGAGCGAAGCCCCAACACTTGTCCCGCAGGAAACACGCGAACTCAATATTTTAGGGGGCATCATACAATTATATGTAGTATCATTATTTTTACAAAAGTACAATGTCTTACATGCAACATACTTTATGAAAATAAAACCCATTTTAACCATGTTTTTTTTTTATTTCAGATTGACATGTAATACTGTATTTCAGTATAACAATAATTTTTCGACACCTTTTGACAATATATATACGATATATATATCGTTACAATACGATATATATTGGCAGTCACGAGTTCTACAGGTTTCGTGTAGCATTTGTATTGATAATCTAATTTTATATGCTAAACTTGTATCTAATAAACACACACAAAGTATTCTTTTGACCAACAGTAAGCAATCATTATTACAAAAGAGATAAAGTTAAAACGACCAATAATTAACATATAATAAAAAGCAAAAATTCTGAGCGATTACCACTGTGACTATATAGATTAGGTTAAACAAAAAAGAAAAAAAAACATCTTGTCTGCTAAACGTTACCTGATATAAGCATTCTAATACTCATTATAGCTATGCGTGGTAAAAACTCGTATATCACACTACAACTAATCACTTACCTCCATATCTTTACATTTCAATAGAATATTTTTTATGCTTTAGTGTTACAAAAAATATCAATGAGAACGTTTACAGTACTGAAACCACTAAATTACTTCAGAAAAGACGTTTTTAAAATATTTATGTATTCTGTTTAAGTGGACAAGTTGAAAGTAACTGATTCGTTAAGTAAGCGTGTTATATACACATGGTCCAAGAAGTTACTGAAAAAAAAAAAAAGAGTCAATTTACAGACAATCACTTAATGAGGCAACATAACAATTCAAGCTTATCCTTTGTTGTGTTTCTAGTTTAAATCTTTAGTTATATACACCATGTTAAGCCTTATGTTTACGTTATAACAACGTTAAAAATTCATTTCCTTCTCAACGATTACAATAAGTTTTAGTCAAAGTACAATGACGCTATGTACTTGTACACAAGTGTTTAGAAACTTTATATTCTGTCCATCTGATCATATGTTGCAGCTTTAACTTTGCGAATTAAAACTAAAAACGTGAGGTCAAAAAATATAACAGTAAGAAACGAGAGTTGTATCACGTAAAAAATACAATATATAATAGACAAACACAAACACCACAACTTCAGTCACGTACAGGATGTGTGTGTGTATGTATATATAATATACACCACATGGAGGCCTTTCTAACTACATTCTCTTTGACCCCAGTACAAACTACAAAGAGCTTCCTTCCGCAAGTCACCATGTGGTAGAATGTAATACAAAATATCAGTCAGCAGCCATCTGGTGGCAAAATGACGTAACAGACCGAGAACTGTACCGGATCTAAGTGACCGGAAGTTTGAAATATTTTGCTATTACCCTAATGGTATCGGCCACACAATAACAAAGCCACGTGAATAAAGAAAAAAACGTCCATTATAGAAAACAATCAAATCCGTTTTTAGCAATATTAAAAATATAACCTTACTAATAACTACCAATTAACATCAGTTTTGTGACAAATGAACGCAATAAAAACAACAGTCAGTACGACAATTAAAAACAATCAGTTGTTTAGTATAGTTTATCAATAAAAACAGCTGTAGTCGAAACTACACTGCACATATAAGTGGTTATCAAAATAAATAAACGTTTAAAACTAAGATTGTCAAACAATATGGTTTTGGTTACTAATATAATAAATAAATACTAATTGTGACGTGTTCTATAAACATTAATGAATTTTCTGACCGACACAGTTTCAAAAATAATACACTCGTTTCGTGATTGATATACATAATTTACACTTAAGTTTTGCACAGACAGTTTTTGGTGTAGTTTGTGTCACTACACAAGTTTCCTCAGTTAAGAACATTTTTATATAAAACGTGTGAATAACAACTTACAATACAAATGCTTTTGTCTTACAACAACAATTTACATTAAAATATTTTGATATAATAAATTAAAATGGAATTTAAATCGTGTCAGAAAGTTCGTCAAATAATAGACGACAAATACCTGAAATATAAGGAAAGCGTTTATACTTGTACCGTGAAAACGCTGTGATAACCAGACGGTAAGTTTTCGTAAAATCGAAAACAGGTAGAAACGACCAAGTCATCTGCGCTTCATCAAATATCATAAAATATAAAACCAGCATAACGTTTCGCTACCTTAAATATTATGATACTTGAACCGAGATTAAAGTTATGCTGATTTGTTTATTTCTACTTATTCTTGAATAAATTATCGTCTTCTCAATTTTAATTTTAAAGTTTGGGTTATTTCCATTAGATTTTGAAAAATTTGAAACACAGGAATACAAAACTTATAGTGTATCTTTTTTTTTTAAATATAAAAACCAAATATTAATTACTGGGTAAGTATTAGCCTTAATACAAAAGTTATGCCCACACCACTACACTCCATCAACAACAAAAAAATTCAGGTTTATTTCTTAGTTGAATAACTAGCCACGCACTCGAAAAAAAAATATTGCATTACGACTACAGAGTTTTTTCGTTTTTTTCTAAATCCACTTAATGTCACAACAGATCCAAGCCAGCAGTTTTTCAACTGACGCTATGCAACCTCCCCTTTCTTTACCCAATCCCCATCACGTGCCTCAACCCTATTATCTGGCAATAGGCCAAGACCACATGGGTGACACAGCTTCTGTGTGGTGTCTATTGAAATAATATATGCCCTCACAGCTGGCACGTGTCACGAGAGGTCGAAGCACAACCGTGCTGCACGTGCCACATAACTACAATGTCGAGCAAAAAACTTTTTTTCAAGAACGATCACAAAATGTTACTAAATAATAAACTTAATAGTCACGAGGTTTTCTGTGCAGAACCGAAGTATTCTAAACTAGATTATATAATAATACATAAGGTAAATTAATCTGGGTTGAGTTTACGGATTCCTGATAAAGTAAGAGAACCAAATCGCTATACCAGCCTGTGATACGTATTTATAAAGTAAAATACTGTTAAACGTTGAATATGGGTTTGTATAAACGTGCTATTTAGACAGAAATAGAGGAAGGTTTAAACACTAACCTTACGTCACTAATCCTACTTTGTCACGAACTCTCATAAATCACAATCACGGTAGAGAAGCCATGCATTAAAAAGTATCATGGAAATAAAAAAAATAAACTATTAATTGTTTGTTTTGTTTTTTAACTTTGCGCAAAGTTACAGGACGGCTATATGCGCTCGCCGTCCCTAATTTAGTAGTGTAAGACTAGAAAGGAGGCAGCTAGTCATCACCATCCACCGCTAACTCTTGGGCTACTCTTTTACCAACGAATAGTGGGACTGACCACAACATTATAACGCTCCCACGGCTGAGAGGGCGAGCATGTTTGGTGTGACGGGAATTCGAACCCGCGACCTTCAGATTACGAGTCGAGTGCCTTAACCATTAATTAAGTGGTCATACATATAAGACAAAGATAAAAGAAGTGAATAATTTACATCATCAATACTGATGTCAAAGGTAATTTTCGAGTTAACGTGGGAACAAAATGAGCTTTTTATGGATTTCCATAGATGGACATCCATTTTATGCCTCTCTGATAAACTAAATTTATTATCACTTAAATGTTACATACTACGTATTATCGTGTTAAAACTTGAACCGTTATGTTTGATGATGGCCCTATTTTTCTACAGCTTGTGTATCATCAAACATTTCGATTACTATCTGAAATGGATGTACTCAACACTGACAGTTTCGCATAACGGTGGTAAGGATAGTGAGACAACCCTGACTATAATAACCAAAATAAATGGTACATTCTAGTTACAGCGAGCTGAATAGCAGCTCACAGAAATATACCTAGCAAAGATTTGGTACAATAACAACGTTAATAAAAAACATTAAAAACAAAACATTTGTATTCAGTTGTGCTATACGTTCTCGTGTAAATTCAAAATGTAACTTATATCACGTAGATACATCTAAGTGATAGTTTTGTTTTTAAAGGATGTTGTGAAGTAAATTCCAGTCTTTGCGAGATTCACAAAACAGCCATTCTGACAACGTTACCCTTGTAACTTTAAAATGACTTTCATGGTCAAAATCGCCTATGTAATTTACTATCATTCTTTCCCCCCATTCTATGACAAATTAGCAATAGCACTCATGACTACTTCAAACATCAGTAAAGCACTCACAAGTCCAAAATAACGTATTGGCTGGTTTACTAACATGACCTCATGACAAGTTATGTGACGCGTTTATAAAACACGTACCTTTATTTTCTAGCTCTTTTTATAATAAACTCAAATTGTCCTACATTAAAAAAAAGGTTTTATAATTTTGATAATTTCACAAGCCCATAAAATAAGTATTTCTGAAAAACTGACATGGGTAGGAAAACATGCCCATTTCACGTTTTATTTCCAAGTCCAACTTAATAAATATTTTAAAGATAAAACTCAAAAACGGTTAATTACGTACAAATTTTTTTTATTATCGGTAAATACGTTGAGCTTTCTTTCCAGGGACTTACACATTTGCAAGTTTTATCACGCTTTAAGAGATTAAAATTACTTTTTATGTGGAATATCATGGTATATTTAGCAGGTATTTAAAATTAACCAACCAGCTAAGATTTATGTTGTTTTAACAGTTAATCTCTTATCAGTGAGACACACTCGTATCACCTGCAGGCGAAACAACTTCATGTCGGTGTTTGTGGCCAGCACATACTTGTATGTAGCAATAAGTCTAGCTTCCGGTACAGGAAGAGGGAACGCTTACTGTCAAACAAGAGAAGAAACCAACAGCTGTCGCGAAAGGCAGACGAGTTGCTGTGGTAACAAACACATTCTCCAAGGGTCATGTTTACGCGAACAAAAAAATTCGAGAGACGAGGGTATATCTTACTGGTCTCTCTTTACAATATAAAGAAATGTAACGTTCTTCCGTTTAAACGAATATATAGTTGCAAGTATTGCTATACGTTTTTAATTCTCTCTCTCTCTTACACATACAAAATGATATACAGATATATAAAAATAACCTTGAAAGTATTTTTACAAATTTTTTATCACTTTCTTACATCTTATGTTTATACTCATAGTAAAATAACATTTCCTAACAAAAAAGAAAAACAATATAATCGGTAATGGCGGACGAACTTGTAAATTCATTCAAATAGCGAAGAGTAACTCTCTATATAACTAAGTTACTTTCTAACTTTCTAAGCACTTTTTGTATTTATTAGAATATGTTTATTTGCATAAACATATATCTTAGAGAAACCTAGATCATAGATAATCATGTTAATGGTATACTGAGAGTTCACTATCCACGCCCCTATGGTAAAGAACTCACTCCACACTTAGGGGCCGTCGGTGCTTCACACACCATACGTCAAACTCCACTATTCAGTAAGATGAGAATAGTCGGAGCGTTGGCAGTCGCATTGTTGATTAGCTGCCTTCCCTCTAATTTATCAGTTGAATACTAGGGTCGGCTATGAGTAAAAGTTACAAAATAAACAAATAAAATCACTATGAGCATATTTTAAAGTAAGTTATGAAAAATGGAGCGCTACACGTAGTAACAAGACTTACATACACTTAATGTGTTTATACACACCAAAACAATTATACTTAATTCCGAGCTGTAACAACGTCTTACAGCAAAAGGTGGGAATTGTTTATGTAGCAGGTTTAGTTTTTATGATCTGTAACAATGACTTTTTTTTCTTTTCTTTCAAATTTCCTGCAAAATATCTGAAATCTTATGTTCTCTGAGTAGTTTTTTACTGATTCAGGTAAACAACAGAGCTTGCAAAGAAAAGACAATTGTCTGTACGTCATAATATCCACTTCTTTATCAGAAAGAACTTTAACCACACGTCTGTACTATTAAACAGTCATTCAATCAATCCACCTTTGGATTTGCTACCTCGTGCAATAGACTCACTGTTTCGCTGAGTCATTTGGTTCTTGAAAAGCACAAGTGGTTTGTGAATTAAGCGTCAGTAAAATAAGGAAAAAACAATTATATATTTTATAATCTGTACAGAAACATAACTTTATTATTGGACAACTATCTTAACTGTTTACTTATCTTGATAAATACATGAGACAATAAAAAACTATTTTAATAACCATATGAAACGTAATAAAACTTAATTTCATCATTTTTAACACCAGGTAGCTCTTTAATAAGTATGGAATAGATATTTTCTTTCATATATATATATAAGACATCAACGGCTATCCAATGACTACTTGTTCAAAAACCAATTACAAGGCTTAGTACATTTCCTTATAATTCCTTCCTTACCAGTAACTTTTATACATTCTCTTTCACTTCATACAGCTTATGATATCAAACGAGACCTGATGTTTCCGAACAACTGAAGATCTTACCACACAACACAATGAACAAAGATATTTCTATATGGTCTAAAGTTAAATATCCTCCACCCCAGAAATGGAGACTTAACCTTTGTTACTATTTGTTCACCAGGGAAGTCGGAATATCGGGAACATGCTAAATTAAATATAAATATAAAAAGTACTGATCTTCAGGCGATATTCTGGGGAATTAAAAACATCGACTTGTAACCAATAGATAAAAGCAGTAGACATAAAAATACTAATTTGTATTTTAAAAGGATAATGTTAGCTTTTGTTTATCGAACTACTAAAAGTAACAAGTATAATAATGGTGTATCAACGATCAACAAATGCGCAATGAAAAATACTTGATAACTACATTCCGTGAAGAAATGCTTCATGAAATATTTTCTACCCATAATTACATCAAAAACTACCTCTTAATAAATAATTTACACACGTATTAACATACGTTTTCTGATACACTATGTTATATGTATTCAGGTATGATACAGACACTATTTTCGATCAACGACTGAACTATAGCATAGGTAACAACTGTACATTTTTCAGTTTAAGAATTACTTTAACGTGAAACTACACTGATCCCGTGATGTCGCATAGTCAAATACGGCTCGTGCTTTCTCCCTCTATATTTAACGAGTTTAAAAAATCGTGATCTTCTCATAAACACTTGTACTTAATTCCACAGCCAAGTACGAACTATAAATACTCAACACAGTAAACAAGTTGGAAATTACATTAATTTAAAATTATTTAAAGTGATTAGTTTAACCGATATTTTTATTTATATTTTGGGATAAATACAAGTTTTCAAGTATAAGGGTTATGAGTGTTACTGATACCCTTGGAGACGTATATTTTACTCTCAAAATAATCGATGGATTGAACCATTCCACTAAACTCTGTTCGCACGTTCTTCTGAACATACAAGTATACTGCGAGAGTTTTAGAAATATATTTTGGGTTTCAACTTGACAGTTTGAAACAGCTTGTAAATGTACACTAACTTCACAATTTAAATATTCATAAGAATCAATACAACGCACATATTCGTAACAAACTTAAACGAAAACAATTACGCTGAATACGATAAGGTTTTAACAATCTCAGTTTATATAAAACCATGGTAACAAATCGGCGCGTCTTTGACGTATATAATACGAAAGGGTAACGAGCTATATAACATTACCTACACACAACCTATATTTGTCTCAACAAATAAATCTAATCAATTTTAAATACAGTGGTTAACTGTAATAACAATACAAAGCGTACATCAAAACTGTACAAAACGTTTAATGCAACACGTATGCTTGTATCCATACTAGTGCACGTATTATGCATTTCTAATCTTGTGAAAACGATACAGTTATAGTAAATAGCTGTCTTTATTGGTTACTTACTACATACAGACACGTTAGATTTGTTTTAGTTTGATATCATGACGAAAAGATACGCAAAATATAGTAGTCCAATCTTATTCTGTGTGAATATATTTGACATTATTCCAGTTAAAACAAACACGCAATATATATGTTTGTGTTATATACAAGTGAATGTCTTTTTTTTTAGCATAATTTACCTTCTTAACGAATATTTTGATGTATTTGGGGAAGAAAAATAAACATATGCAAACACCTTTCCAAACGCGTTGCATCTGTTGCGCAATATTTTAACTTCTTTTCAAATATTCTGTTATACGTAATGAACAGGTGTCAACTATCCACTACATCCTACCTTTGATCGCAAGGCCCATAATTCAGCTTTACTTTCCGTGAAGACCAATGATATCTGTTAGTAGTATAAACATCCATTGCATTATAATGAAGCTTAAATCAAGCAACATGTCAAAAGCAAACGCGCAAATGTTGAATATCGATTCAGTGGCAGCAATACGGAAGTACTATAATAAAACAAAAGTCGCTTTCTGTAACCGATAACATCTGTTATGTCCACCTGCCGCTGAGATTTGGAATTGTACCAACAATAACGCCTACACTTCGGTTTACCCGTAAATCATAGAACTGGAAAAGTGTTCGCAGGAGGAAAACAAGAAAGAAATGAAAAACATTCAACTAATCCTGTTTGGTTTCTGGCATCACAAATTACTGATTGACTAATTCGGTTCATAATTCTACTAAAAAAAAAGCCTATAATTTTCTCTTTCAAAGTATAGCACGCTTTTCACAATAAAAATTTAATACTGTATTATACATTGAACTATTATTAATAAGAAAATAAACATTTTCGTATAAAAAGTTCTTTACTTTTTAAATGCATTTTTTCTTAAATAGTTTGTTTTATAGTAATGTTCCAGAAGTAAATTGCAAATACTTAACCAACAGCTAAATTGAATTTATCAAGATTAATCGTTATGAAAGGTTAATAAGTTTGCCAATACTACATGTAACTGGAATCTAAAAATACATATAGAAAATTTAGACAAATTCGATAAAGGAAGTCATTTTCACATCTCACAGCAAGGTTTCGCTTTAAAAAATCAAAACAGTAGACAAGAAAGGTCAAACTGAGAAACTAGAGTAACTTATATCATAATATTACTGTAACTCTTTTTCAGGAAAAGTTAACGTGTTAATAAGACACACTAAAACTGTAAGGATAACCCTTACAAAGAAACAAAAAAAGATTCCTCAAACTTTGTTCTGTTTAAATTTAGAAGATTTGTTGTCATAAATTAGATGAAGCTTAAATGAGGATAATGCTAAAAACACAAGTCCTAAACTAGGAACTGTCTACTCCATAGTTTCCAGTATTCTGAATCTTCAACTTAGAATACACAGCCATTAAAAAAATACACCAAATGTTTGGTTTAAACTGTTCAAGAAGCTTATAGATGCACCAGGTAACACATGAATGTACACACAAATAAACAATGTGAATACCATGTTTAATCTCAACAAAGTTCTTATAAAAATAAACATTTTATTTCTTCACAACTTTACAGTATTTAATTAATTTTATGCTATTTTGTAACATTTTACTTCATTAAATTGTGGCACAAGCCTTAAATAATTCAGTTTAATTAATTAAACCATACAACAGCATGATGCTACATTTGTGTGTGCTAGCTACACATCTGTTAAATCAGTCAATCAAAATTCTAGCCTGAGAAACCAACAGAAAAGTCAAATTGCTGCTGAAGAGCAATCACTATAATTAAGGTTCACTAACACACAAGCAAAGACTACAACCAGAAAACAAACTATCATATAAAGTAAAAATCTTTTTAAAACAGTGTATAGAAAAGACACAAATGGAAAGAGCACATCCTATATTTCATGAATAAAGACTGTGGGTGATAAAACACTTATGATGGTGGTGTCATCTGAAGAGAAAATTAGCTTTACTTGAAAATACTTAGTAACTTCATGGATCAGACTGAAATATTAATGTAATGAATAATGTAACTAATTTAGTAGACTTGTCTAACTAGGAGCAAGTAAGGTTATAAAACAAACACTTTTCACTAATGAATAAAGTGCACTGATTCATCAGTTGGGTATTGATAAACATGTTACCTTCTAAATTTTATCCTATTATTTTATAACAATTAATTTACCTCATTAAACTGTGGTTCAAGCCTAGTTAAATCATACAGCAGTTTCACATTTATGTTTCATTGATTGTTTTTTGAAACTACTTAGAAGTTTTGCATACAAGTTCTTTCCTCCCATAGACTATAAGAAAGAAATTTTTACAGTGTAAGAAAGTGTCCAAAATGGGGGTTAAAATGTTTTTTAGGATGCTTTTGAATTTGTCTGAACTGATTTACTTAATAATATTAGAATAAAAAGCCAGAAAGGTCATTTAGAATTATAACTGAATTAAAAATCTTGGAAGTTTTCATGTTTGTTGCTCCACATGGATGTCAAAAGGGTTTTCATGTAGCTTATTATTCATTACAGTATATAAAACTAAGTTTTATTGAATGATTGTTTTTTGAAAAAGAGTGCTGCACTAATAGTTAAATGAAATTATACTGATTTCTATAATGATGGTAGAGAAATACAGATTCAAAACATCAGTTAAAAACAAAATAATGAAACCTATCCCAATTGCTCTTGAAAGTTTGACTTATCTTCATCAACGTGATTGGGTTTTGGTTTCTTTTGAACTTTGCACTACACAAGTGCTACACATGTTAAGCATTCCTTATTTAACAAGGAAAGACTAGAAGGAAGATGGCTAGTCATCACCACCCACCACCAACTACTGGAAAAACTTTTATCAACAAATAGTAGGATTGACTCTCACATTATAAAGCCTCTTCAGCTAAAAGGGCAAGTATGATTAGTGATAAGGATTTGAACTTATGATCCTCAGGTTGTAAGTTGGGTACCCTAATCACCAAGCCTTGCTGGGTCCAACAATAAGGAACACTATATTTTGTTTGTAAAATCTGCTAATAAGAAACTTGTGTTAAAAATGGTTGAATGCATTAAAAATAAATATCACTGGATAAAATGACACAAGAGTTCTTGAGGATTTACTCTGACATATCACAAGCAAGTCTTGTTTTACATTAATACTACCGTATTTCTTTTAGTCTTGAGCCTAAATCTGTGGTTATAAGATTCTTGCACATCACAAGCAAATCTCATTCCAAACTAATGTTGCTATACTTTTATTAGTTTTAGTGAGATATTTTATTAGTTTAGAATAAATTATATTTAAAAATTAACTATTCTGTGAGATATTTCATCAATTTTCACATTGTTTCATCAAAGTGAGTTTTAATAAGTATATTTGTCTAGTGGTAGATTTATCTTCCAATGAAAGCAATGTTTAAAAACAGTATTATGATACCATACATTTTTGAGATTCACAAGGTAACCTAACTTGAGATAAAAGAAAAATATAGCCAGATATAAAAAAAATTACCAAAGAGTTAGCTAACACTTTCCATACAGGGATGACACTGATGCTTATATCAAAGCAATACAAAAGTCATTTGAATTTTCTTCTCGACAGGTAATCAAAAGCTAGATATAAAGAGTTGTCTGGCATAGTCTTTCTCTAACTCCAGTGTATATGCTGCTTTTCAGCTATGCAGAAAATCCCAAAGTTCAAAAATGGTGAACAGATAAAACCCATATTTATTTCTTTTCATTATCATCTTTCTTAAACAGACCTATTGTCTTTCTAGTTACAGCAGTAAATATTAATTTATCATCATTTGATGTCATAAAGCAATCTTCACGATCTTTGACTACCCATTTTATTATTATTCTAAGCAAAATCAAAATAATCATAATTTTAGTGTAAATGATGTTATTGCCACTTGAAATTAGCTTTCCTACAAATACCTGGTGTTCCTTTAATTAAAAAGCTTAAGTAAAAGGTGAAATCTGAATCACCAGCCAATAACAATGAACATTAGATGACAAATATATGCTACACTACACAATTTGTGACTAATGATAACATAGCAACCTAAGCTGTCTTGACTTTACATGGAGAATAAAATTATCACATTATTGGTTTCTTCACTGGTAAAACAAATTTCTAATCATAAAATGTTACTCTATTATAAAACAGCCCTAAAAGTAGTATTCAAAAGTTAACTAAATGAAAGGTATAATGATGAAAGCTGAAACTTTATTCAAACACCAAGTGGGGCACAGTAATGTAGGGATTTTATTCTTCACATAAAGTCGAGACAGCTTAGTTTGATACATCATCATCAGCCAGATATATCCACTTCTGTCCCTATATTGTTTGGTTCTTTTTTTTTGGTTCAACAGTCAGTCCTACATGTTTTTTTTTATTTAACAATAAATGTTTTTCCTAATATTTGTAGCTTTTAATACCAGAAAATGTGGTTCTTAAGGGCCTTGATATTACTTATAACACTGAAAGAAATGTAATTCTTTAAATATTTGATAATGTCTTTAATACTGAAAAGATGCAATTCTTAAGAATTTAAATTACTTGACATGATGAAAAAATTGTATCTTAAAAGGCATGTTGGAATATATTCATTCTATCACAATTACTAATTTATTATAACAATAGTAGATTTGATACTACCAAAAATCCTGAAAAACAAACAAATTAGCTTCAACCATGAATTTGAAACTTAAAAAGGCCAAAATCCCTGAAATGTGATGAATTTTCACATCATCAGATTTAAATGACTAATATTTAACTTTGGTATCATCATTTAGACAACAGTCTAAAAAATCTAAAACCAACCCAAAAACTGAAAATAATTATGATATAACCTCCAAGCTAGTTTTTAAAGTTTACCTATTTTTAACTAGGATTGAGTATTATTTTTTGTTGTTCAAATCAGTAAAAAATTTCCAGGATACTTTCAATACTGCTTTCAATGATGAACAGGGTAAAAGTACAGTCACATAAGAAAACAAAAATGTCTGCACAGTCTGAGCACACAAAACCAACAAAACAGGTTCTGTGCTGTAAGAAATGTTGAGAATCATATGCTACCATTCAAGAAACATGTAATGTTCCTAAGTATCATTATCTTTATAACATGAGCTACAATGGCAAAAAAGTTAGGTGGAGGACACTCCTCATTCCAAGCAATATCATACATTGACAGTTGAGGTCACACGGAAAATGTTATCACGCCCTTATGTGTTATGGGACCCTATATTTTCCAGTGGGTCAGTTTTGTACAACTGTCACAGAGTAGATGCAATTGGGCTTGAGAAGAATTCTCCCAGAACGTTTGTTGAATCATCTGCAATCTATGACAAAAAACAGTGGTATTCATGCTATGGTGTGGTAGTGTCATTTAAACAGTTGCTAAAGAGGGTTGTCATTATTACATGATACGTCACTTCTCATATCATGCTTTCTACCCATTTTATGCTAATAAATAGCTTACCAGAAAAGGCAGTGAAGTGCAATGGTACAGATCCAGATTTCAGATCTTGTAAATATGTTTCTGCCTTAAATATTGCAGAGGTTAGATTTACAAATTTCTAACGACAACATTGCATCTTTCTTCTTTATAATAAAATTACATTCTCTTTGAAGTGAGTGTATTTAATTTTTAAAAAAATCTTAGGTGCAAAAAAAAGTGCAGTCAAAACATGATTGAGTGTGGGATTTAAAGAAATTCAATCATAATTAATGAACAAATTGTAGCTACACTTACAGCATTGATACGAATTTCACAGTAAATATTTATTCACTAAATAGCTAGACAACATTTTTTGTTCAACTTGGAACAGGATGATAGGTAAAACAAAATAAGCAACCGAGCTAAATAATTTTTTCTATATTTACATATATTACTGTCGAGTGAATCTGCAGCAAAAAACCTTACAAGACCTCCAGGTATCAGATACTTCCTGGCCATCAGAGAGCAAGATTGAGAGGGTGACAGAGTTATATTGCCCACTGACCTTTTGAATCTTGTCCCATTTGACTTTGGAACTGGTGGTAGAAGAAATGCTGGTTTTGAATTTAATCCAAGATTCCTTTGGGCTTTGATGGCTTAGCTATTGAGCATCTGCTTGAGCCCGCTGGAAAGGGATGCTGTTCGAGAGTGTGGGATATCTATGGAAAGTATCTCAGGCTCGTTTTTGGCATGTGGCAAGCAAGATTCCACCATGGACGAGGATATAGTGGAAAACGTGTTGAGGTTTTAGGAATACATTAAGCAGCTGCTTGTATAATACAGTCAGTTACTGCTCCCACACAGTCATCTATTGACATACACAATGGCAGGATCAAGTTCAGCAAGAGCAATGAGAGAGAGCCAGTTTGCTTGATCCACTTTCCACTGGGACATGCAGGTAGGGCAACATTGCCCATGGCCAGTCTCTCTCAGTTATAGGAAAATGATCACTGCCTTGTGGATTATTGTCAACCTTCCATGAAAAGTGGAAGAATAGAAGGGAAGCAAACAGAGATCAACAGCAGTAAATGACTGAGTTGATGCATGAAAATAAGTAGAAGAACTGCCATTGAAAAGAGAAAGGTTGTGATCAGAGAGCATATGCTCCATGGAGCGACCTCTCCTATCAATATCAGCACTTACCCAGAGGGGATGACGTCCATTAAAGTCCCCCAGGGTTAAAAAGGGAGATGGCAGCTGTTCAATGAGAGCATCAAGGTCTGATTGATCATAGGTATCTCCAGGCAACAGGTGGAGAGAACAAACAGTGAGGTACAACCCAAGGAAAACACAAATGGCTACAGCTTCCAAGGGTGTGTCGAGTGGCAAAGACAGGGTAAGCACATGCTGATCAACCAACAGTGCCACTCCCTCCATGCACTCGTCCATCTCACAGCCAGTCATTTCTGTACAAAGAAAACTGCCAAAAGGTGACTAAATTGGCAGGTTTCAGAAATGTTTCCTGTAAGGAAAGATATACAGGATAGTAGGAAACAATCAGCATTTTAATGTCATCCAGATTAGAACATAAACCTTGACAGTTCTATTGTAACAAGGTGGTCATTTTGTTTTATTTATGTGAAGGAAAACTAGGTGGAAAACCCTTCTGTTTATGACCACATCTTTTTCTTTACTATCTTTATTCAACGGGGGTCTATCGGCCTCCATGGATCCTGCCCTGGGCCAATTGGGCAGGTTTTTGCTGTTGGAAGAGGATTCCAGTGACTGAGGACATGAATGAATGATTGTTTTGCATCTTGGAATGAGAGAAGATGTACCCAAGGAAATGCCTGCACCCAGAACCAAAGGAAGTGGATCTTCAGATTTGCTGGAATGTATGTAAGGGACAGAGATGGGTGTTGAAGTTGATTTATCAACTTTATTTAGCCATGTAGGTCAAAAGACCTTTCATTTGTTTTGAGAACCATTCTTTTGGAGGCACAGAGAGATCTGTCTGCACTCAACCTGTAAGGACCTTGCTAAGGACTTTGTGGAGGATGGGTGAGAGCCATTGCAACTGATGCAATGAGGGTCCATTTCACACTCATAGGCATCATGGTCCTTGCCACTGCAACGAGCACACCTCAAGGAACCACATGACGTCTTTGAGTGACCAAACTGCTGACATTGAAAAAAACAGCGAGAGAGTTTGGAATGTATGGTCATACAATGCAATTAAGATAACCTGTCTTGATGGTGGCAGGTGGACGTGGTGACGTAAATGTCAGAATGAGGACACTGGTCAGCACTGTAATTCCATCTTTGTGAGTGGAGATACGCCTCACTGCAGAAATACCTTTGTTGGAGAAATCAGCGAGAATCTCCAACTCGGGGATGTTCTTCAAATCCTTCTCAACAGTAACTCCTAGTGATGAATTCAAAGTAACATGAGGTGTAACCTCAGTAGGTGTATCTTCAATCACCTTTGAATGCAAGAGGAGTTCACTGTGTTGAGATGTGGATGTTTCCACTAATATGTCACGAGATCAAAGCTTTTTTACTGACTTTGGAGAGCCAGCAAGTCCCTCTAGTCCCTTCTGAATGACAAAGGGAGATATTTGCTCTAAAAGTTTGTCTGAAAGAGAATGTAGTATAAGAAAATGAGGTACAACAGGTGTTACACATGTTGAAGATTGTTGCTCAGAATCTTCAAGACATGGTCATTTACCTATGGACTGTTTTTCACTATTTAAGATTTCATTTGGAGGATCCATAATAAGAAAAGGAATATTTCAGTGCCCAGTGATTCCACCCACCATTGAGTCTTATGAGGGGATGCACTACAATGCCAAACAAGGACACTGCAGTAACACCAGGGTTTCATGAGCACTATACCCAAACAATAGCATTAGACAATGTTCACAACAACTATTGAGAACATTCAACACTTGTACTTGGGTGAACTTAGCCCAAGTGAACAGGTCAACTGACTAAAGGGGGGCCGCCCCAAGACAGCCTGTCTACAGGAATTCAAGGCCAAAGTGATGTGTTAGGGTTGGACCCCTCAACCAGCAAACACATGGGTGTATGTTTAGATCCCAAAGGAGGTAAACTGTAAAAAGACCTTCCCTGGGATGTTCCTTCATCACGTACAGAAATCTACACTGAGGGGCTCAAAAGATTTTTCTGGGAGAAGTGTTCAGATTGTGCTGATATAAACTGTAATGTTTTTATACATTAAAGGTGTTACCCTTTACAGAAAATAATTTTTTTAAGAACTCTAATTTTTAGTACTATATTTCGGAATTACATCAATAAAGATATAATCAGACACTCAAGTGAAGTCCTAGCAAAAGTCTTGTTCTTTTTGTGAGGAGAGTATTTTTATTTAAAAATGTGTTCTGTAATAAAGAATGGTTGTTGTATGTACCATAGTTATTTTTCTGTCTTAATCTTGAATACTTAAAATGAGTATTTTTTGTTATTGATTTTTTGTTTGTGATGCCATTAAACAGATGTTGTTACACTGTATTTATTATTTTGGTCACAGACATAGATACACATACACGTTATAACATGTGATACAGTTGCAGTCCACCCCCCAAAATTGTGTAGTGTGAAGCTTGCATTGTGAAGCCCAAGCTCTTGTGCCGCAGTATCCCATGTGTTTTCAGTTTTTGTTCAACCAGAGTGTTCCTGTGTAACCTCTCTAAGTCCTTTGCCTGCAATTATAGAACCTATCCTCCAGGAATGGTACGGGATAAGTGTATAATATTTATCATAACTAATTTACTATCATACTGCTTTTTCAAAATTAAATTTCTCATCAG
Organism: Tachypleus tridentatus; assembly: GCF_004210375.1. Lineage (NCBI taxonomy): Eukaryota > Metazoa > Arthropoda > Merostomata > Xiphosura > Limulidae > Tachypleus > Tachypleus tridentatus. The sequence continues at coordinate 53,532,921 of NC_134825.1, forward strand.
AACTGTAATAGCTATTTATAAAAATCTAGTTACTTAAGATAACAAAAAATAAAAGTTGGCATATAATAAAATATGGATATTTAGTTAACAACTGTACCAGTTAAAAGTAAAATTTATTTTCTGAATGACCATTTAATTCCTTAAACCTGAACAAATGCTTCTAGCATCTAGACAAAAATCCAGATTCACTCATTGGATGGAGATAGTATCCAATAATATTTATGTATTTTTTGGCTAATAACTAATCAAAATCATGTTGTTATCCCCATTTTATAAACAGACCAGACATACTGAAAGGTATGGTGATAATTATTAGGATGTCATGAAAATAATTCCAATAAAATGTACAAAAAATTAATGCAGGTAAGGGAACTAAGAAACAGCATTATTGCATAAGCTATTTGAAATTTATGGTAAGAGTTTAAGAATTGTAACATACCTAAAAATCATAATTTTCAGTGCACATCATAAAGAAAAACAACTGTACTGTTAATTGGCAGTTGCCAGCTATTTGAAAAGCAATTAATTGTTGACTAATATCTCTCTCTTCTGCACTAAACACTCTTGTGGTTTTCTAAAAGCTTTCAAATATGTTTTGCTATCACACATAAAAATATCTATCATAAATAAATAGAATACCACAAAAAATTGATATGCTAAGGACTACTCTATATGTGATAGTATGCAAACATTACATCATTCCAAATCATTTGTTTGTGATGGCATTAGATTTATATGATTAAGTTATCAAAATATGTAGAAAGTTATAATTTTCTTAAACTGAAAATGTATTTCCGATAGGTGCTTCTATCTGACAAGACTAACTTTTCCCATTTTGTGCTGATCTCAATATGGAAACTTTTTAAAACACATGCTACAAACCTTCCACATACCTCCTGTTGGTATCTTTGATTCCAACATGTCTCTCAAGCAAATCATCATGCATCATCTCTCCACCAATTAAAGAGCACCACCATCATGTGATGCACATGATTCTCTCCATGCACCACTAACAAACCATCACTTTGGAGTTTGAAAGATGTAGTGAGCCCCAGAAGATTGTGAGAAGGAGGGTGGTAAGTGTGAGTGAATGAAAGTACCCATTAAAAATACATTTTCAGTTCAGGAAAATTAAAACTTCTGATACAGTACTTCTTTCCACTAATATAATTAGCTAGAATCCCACATTGAGAAAAAGGACAGGTAGGAGGGAAGAACAAACACCTCCCCACCAAAGTGTCCAAAGGATACCTCTGTATAGGACAGAGAAAGATCACATGATCTGAGTAGAGGCACCACACCACTTCTGAAGCAGGTATCCTCTTGCCATGAACAGTTATGAATAAACATGGTAGGAAAGGAAAGCACATCTGGATGGGAGAAATCAGAAAAGTAATTCCAATCAGATAAATAAATAAATAACTCAAACTCATAAAAGGAAAGTGGATAAAGGAGAATATGTCCCATGGAATAGAATGCTTAAGCATGGTGGATCATACTTGGTGAGACTACATTCCAAACCTCCTTGCTGGCTACCAATATACTTCTGAGGGTAGGATGAGGATCATAAAGCCTTCACCTCAAGCCCTAAAATTGTGGATATGAAAAAATAAGGAAATCACTATCTCCAAGATATTACCCAGGAATGGTACTGAGCCTGGGATTTAGAAATGTTTCATCCATAATCCAAGGGAAGTCCATTATATATAATCCATTCATGTGATAGTGAAAGTTGTCCAAAAAAATCCAAAGGTCAATAATATCACCACCACAAGAGAAAAATGAGGGAATACTCAGTACAGAGACAGAAACAAACCATGTACACCCTCCACAACCCACAACACACAGGGAAGAATTAAGAGAGGATGGACAACCCCAAACCTGTATGGCAACTTATGTTGATTTGTTTACTCAATACCAAAAACCAGCCTGCGGGGTACTAACTACATGACTAGGAACGAGGGCACTCAAATGAAGGGGTGAACAGCATCTAGACATCTCCTATTGTGTGTGTTATTAAAGCCAGAGAGTGGTATGACTTCTACACTAGCAGAACACCACTACCCTATTTGAACTGAATGGGAACCCATCCAGCAGGATACCTCCATGGTCATTCAGAGATGCAGTTTGGAACTAATAAGTGGTAAGGACTCACATATTCTACTAGAAGGAAAGGGGGAAAAAAGACTAGTGAAGAGTATGGAGAAGTACTGCTAAACCCAAGATAGTGCAAAGGGTGATCACAAAATCATATTTTAAAAAGCAGACCATACTGATGTATTCAATCAAGGCATAGAAGGAACGGGCAGGTATCCCATTATGCTTTACTCATGCTGTCAATGGGTACTATGGTCCAGGGTGAGCCTATTTATGAAGAACATACCATGAGATTATTTACTCTCCAGTGATTTTGTGGCACACTCCATTTCAAAGATGAGTGTACATAGTTGTGGAAAAAACTTGCAAATCAACATAACATACAGTGTGGATTTATGTGGAAGAAAGAATACCTGGTCATGCCTCCCTTACCACAGAGCAGAATCCAAGATATGAAATTTGAAGCAAGGTCCCCTGAAAGCATTAATAAAAACTTACATAGTGATATAGCCAAACCAAAGTCTGAAGTATAAACTACAGGTGAAGGTGACACCCTGAAGATGCAGAAACTATGACTTGGTAGAGATAACTGATGATGAACATCTGAGGGGTGGTCCATATGCTCAACTACAAAATCTCCCCCAAAGGCCAACTGAGACAAAGCAAGGGAAGAAAAACCAACTAGAAGAAATAATGAACCACCTGGTAAGGGAAAAGAGAGAAATACCTTGAAAGGATGATGGTTGCCATGTAATAAATAGATGTAAATCCCTGAATGAAACCATGCAGGCAATACAACAATGAAGGCCAAACACCAATCATAGAAGTCTATCTGGATCAAGATGAGGGAGATATGAGAAGCAAAAGGAAGAAAAATGAACAAAAAGGAAGAGTTACCCTTATGAGCTGCTGAGGTCTTGAGAAGGAAGAAACAATCTGGATAAAGATGAAGAAATGTTGGATGGTACAATGTGTGAGTGACATTTATAGCAAACATATCTGATCAATGCCACCCATAGGCTAAGAGGAGAAGGAAATATGCCTTGAGACATAGGTGAAACAAAGAACATGAAGCAATGGGTTCAAACAGAAGTAAAATAAATGCTGATAAATCCCCAAATAAGTCACCCTCACCTGTGGCTTTAAGCAAAGCATCAGTTGAATTAGTTGGACCTGTAATATGAACTTCAAAATACATGTTTAACCTTGAACAAATAAGCCAAGCAAAGACTTGGCAGCAAAAAATTGGTACATAAATGCTTTCAAATGAAATTGAAAACTACTTTAAAATAAACAGTATAAGTTAAAGTATGGTAAGCCACTCCAAGCAGAACTGGAATGAAAGAAAGACGACTGAACTCAAGCACTGACAAATGAAAAGTGACGATTTGGGAGTAGTGCATAGAGGAAGTCATATGTATCATGTGATACTAATGATCCCCTATTGGTGGCTAGATGATGCATGATGTTTTGCATGATATAAATGTGTGTGTGTGTGTGTGTGTGCACGCATGCATGCAGAAGGCTTGTGGCATGCATTATGAAAAAGTTTGCACATAGAAAGCAGCACAAGGTTGGAAAACTAATCTTATGAGTGAAGGGAAGTATCATACCTGAATTGTACAAGTTCCAGGAACATCATTAATAATGTTACCATTCTTTAACTCTATCACTCTGGGTCACAGGTCTAAAACCTTGTCATGATGTTTGTTAACTTGAATTCAAAGTTTTATTGAACTACTACTTTATAAATTTCAGTAACTTCAATATGAAATTACAGATTATAATTCATATATTGGTATTATATATTAGTTACTTTCTTAATTTAAAAGTAAACATTTAAAGAACATAACTAACTACTGATTTTTCTGTGGCACATGGTATGTTAAATGGAGCAGTAGTTCAAATTATATATTTATGATGTCCATACAAATTAGGAACTCAAATTACAGATACTGACAAACTAGAATATAAAATAAGAACCTTCTATCTGTTCTATATGCTAAGATATTGTTCATATTCTGATACACACAGTGGCCTCACCCACCTCTTTCCACTTTTAGAAACACTTCCTTATGTACCCATACTTCTGTCTATGTCATGCAAATAATCTATCAAAAGCTCAGAATGTTCCTCTAATGCCCTTTTTTAGTCATTTTGAAATATAATGACAAACTTGTTCTTCAATCAAAGATTTCAACCTAGTTAGTTGAGTCAACTACAATATATACATATTGTATATATAAAACCTAAAAAAATATCTTATTTCACATCCTCTACATGTGAAATCTGATAGCTTAGCAAACAGCAAATGAGTACACAGTTTGTTACTACAAGAGAATAGTTTCCTGTACATCTTTACTGTTTCATGTTTTAAGAAAAGTTACTCTAAGAATTCATTTGAAAATAATATTAGTAATATTAAAATAGTATTAATGTATTATAAATTAAATGTGACTGTATTTTACACCAAAACACAACCACGACAAGCCACTTTGTAAAGGCCAGTTTCATACTCTTGGATACAGTAACACAAATGCACATGCACCATGCCAAGGCAACTTCTGTAATGTTAGGTCAATATGAAAAAATAATAAATATATATAAATGTATAATGTTATAACATTTAACATACTTACACTAAACTTGTGTTCTTGTGTTATACGTTGTAGTTATTCTTTAACAAGCAAAAGTTCTAAAATAAATATAAATTAAGCTTGTTTGTTTGTTTGTTTTGAAATTTTGCACAAAGCTACTCGAGGGCTATCTGTGCTAGCCGTCCCTAATTTAGTAGTGTAAGACTAGAGGGAAGGCAGCTAGTCATCACAACCCACCGCCAACTCTTGGGCTACTCTTTTACCAAAGAATAGTGGGATTGACTGTCACATTAAACACCCCCACGGCTGGGAGGGCAAGCATGTTTAGCGTGCGGGCGCGAACCCGAAACCCTCGGATTACAAGTCGCACGCCTTACGTGATTGGCCATGCCAGGCCATATAAATTAAGCAAAGGAAAGCTTAATTTATATTTATTTTATAACTTGTTTGTTGTGAGGTCAGTGACATTGACAGAACCAATACAGTTACGGTACAGTAAATAACAGAAAAGAAAGTTTTACTTAAAACAAACATTTGAAATGCACTTAGGAGGTTGTAGATATTATACAAATAATATTTGAGATTTTTGGGATGAATAATAGTTTTTTAATCATAACATGAAAATCACTTTGTACTCAGACCAGTAACAAAACATATTTGATACTTTTGCAAACAAATCTTTAGTAAAAACACTTCCTAAAAAAAAACCCTGATTTTTTGTGTACAAAAAAACGTATCTTTATTAAGTCTACCTAATTTTAAGAAGGTATTCATAGTGCATCAAAACTTATAAATACTTGGCTTGTGTATAATATACTCACCCTGTCACAAAAGGGTTAATCATGACAAATGTTACCCTTTATCTATTTGACATTTTTTAATAAAGATTATATAAACATCACTTTTTGTGGAGCTTTTCTTCCATTTTTTGTGTGCACTTGTATGTGTAACTGATGTGTCAGATTCAAATGTGCTTATTATTACATATCACCATTTCTCCACATGTAAAAACCTCTTACTAATACATATAAATGCATTCTTTCAAAACAATATGTTTTTAAAAATTTTTTATAAGCAAAATACTCATATAATACCAGCGAGAAACATGTAATATTCCTGATTTATAAGAATAATTACACAGGGTTAAACTACCCTTTCATAATAAGAGATTCAAAAATTTGACTGGATGAAATGTTAATGTAAGAAAAATGCAGAATAAAAGTGTGTTTGTGTGTTTTCTTATAGCAAAGCCACATCGGGCTATCTTCTGAGCCCACCGAGGGGAACCGAACAGAATAAAAGAATCAAACAGGTTTAGCAAACACAGTCAAATACTTATTTCACATTCCACAATTTTATCATGTCTTCAAGTTCTAAAGGAAGAGCTTACAGTAAAGTGAAATTCAAGTAAAAATGAAGTTAAAACAAGTGTACTTAGCAGATAGATATGAGATCATACAAAGCAAGTTCTAGCTTTCTCAGATCAAGAAACAAGCTGCATGTCATTGGAATGAATCTGATTTAAGACCACACCAAAACTGCATTCACAACATAAGATTCTCTCTGCAGCTGAACACTTGTTTAAAAAAACATACCAAACTGCAAAAGCATATCTGTTTCATATAAAAAACACAAGGTATCTATCAAATTTAAAGCTAAGCAAGACACAATGAAACTATTTCATGAAACACAAAATAAGTTCCTTCATCAGTCAGGCTACAAAAGGTAATTCCCAGTCTGAATGTTGCACATGATCTCAACTGGATTTAGTGTTTCAAATTTAGAACTTTTATGCAATTTGTAATATATATATATATTCACTGTAGTAAAATATGATATATGGTATTGGCATACTAAAATATGAATAAAAAAGTTGACTTAAGAAACTTGAAGTATAGTGCTAATGACTTAAATTGAAAATTCAACAAATACTTGAAATGAAGTATAAAATAAAGGATCACTCAACAGTTAAGATTTAATCACTCGGAAAAATACTTACTACTGATTGTGCAAACATCCTTCTGGAGGTTCAAGTAATCACATTGGTAATTATTAAATTTGGAATAGGTGATTATCCAAACACAAACTTTGTATTTTGCACACGTTTCTATGCATTATCTCATATTTTCTGTCCCATATTCAGTAAAGCAATACATTTTTCATATATCATATTACTGTGTATTTTAACATGTTTTGCTCAGACACATTACACTTGGAGCTATTTTGCTTGAGAAATGATGACCTATTCATTAAAAATGCATAGCAGTGATTGTTGAGAAGTGTTCATAAGTTTTTAAAGTCAGTAGCCAGCTTTGCCTCCAACAAAGGGTGAGTTGTCCCAAAGGTTTTTTGTTTTATACTGTGCAGTGACATACCTCAAACAGCCAAATGATTTATGACAAAAATATTTCAAAATTTATTTCCTGAAGTACAGCAAAAACATATACTATATACCTACATTTTAAATAAAAGAATAGACATTCTAGTTTATCTGAAGTTACACAAAAGCCTACTAAAATGAGAATACTGTAACTTACCTTGATGAATCAATGCATTTGTTAAGTTCTGTGTTCTTTCTGTATCACAGCTTTCTGAAACTGATACTGACCATCTAATGCCAGGACTGGGACTAGACACTGACTGCTGAGGGTTAACAAACAAACATCAGATTACTGTGGCTTCTGTTAAAATATGGAATTTATTAAGCAAGATAAAGTGCATTTTTCTACTTTTTATTATCATGGCAAAAAAATGAAATATGTATTTGCTCCTTTATATTTCAATTTGTTAATTTAGATTTGTCAAATAGGATCAAAACTTTGTGTATACTACATAATAAAACCAGATACTTCAATAATTTTCACTTTGAAAACAGGTATAAGAAAATAAACTTTGAGTTTTGTATTACAATTAAGTTATTAAATAGCACTGAAATATTTTGAAATGGTCTTGAAAAACAAGAAACAAAAATTCTATTCATTAACCTATAATATTCAGATAGTTTTAGAATACAGTGGATAATGTCAAAGGATCAAAGATTAGACAAATAGCACAGAGAAAGTTTACTCTATCTTGTGTAACTGAAGTTTTCATTGCAGTTTATAAAAAACACACTGGGAATTTAGAATTTTCTATTACTTTTTAATTGCAAAATGTCAATTTTTAAATTATTTTATGTTTATCCTTATTTGTGAAATTTAATTTATGCTTACCAAACACTGATTAATACGAGCAGCATCACTTTCTGGAGGAGGAGGCATAACAATCCAGTTGTATTTTCGGAGTTCCACAGGAACTTTCATCCTTTCAAAGTCTTTCCACTGTGACATCAAAAACTCATAGCAAGTGAGACATGTCACTACAGATCTTCCATTGGCAAGAGACAAAGCACCAGGAGGCCTTGGATGATCAATCAGGAAAGGAAAATCTCTTACGAATATAGTACGAACACGCTGACGATAAGTAGTTGTCCCACATATGAAGCACACATAATGGTGGGTGTTATATTTACGGTCCCAAGGATAGCCATCTTCAGCATAGGGAGAAGCTTCATATGCAAACCACTGTGCCATCAAAGAATGATAACAAAATGTGCAAACTAAACAACTCCCATAATCTGTGAGAGGTTGACTTCCAATAGGAGAGGGATGTTTAAGTAGAAATGGGAAAAATGGACTTTCATTTCTATTTGGAATGGCTCCAAGAGGAAAGGTGTGTCCAGGGAGAGATTTTTCACCACACACAAAACACACTGTAGAAACCATTAATGGCATTTTATTCAAGGAAGCACTAAATGGGCAGTCTATCCTAAAGTCCTGACATCTGCTTGGTCTGTTTCCATCCTGATCTTCTATGTTTACTTTCAAAGAGTTGATACGAGCTGTAGCAGTTGCAACTAAGTTTGAATCCTGGTTACCTGCTGAGACTCTAGAAGATGCTGGTAAGTTTACTTGTGTATTGTGGACTGAATTTGTTAGAAGAGTACTCACAGTAGTCAGCAATGGTTCATGATTTTTTATGTTCCTTCCAGTATCAATTTGCATATCAGGAGAGGAGATTTGAATGTGCAGTGCAGAATTACTGCTATGAGGTGATAAAGAAGTTTCAGGGCAACTCAACTTTCCTGAAATTCCAGTATGATCAAAATTGGCTGATTTTGTAGTGTGTAAAAAATACTGTCTCTGGTGATGTGGGATGTTAGCCATTTCAAATGCTTCCCACTGATTCTGTAAAATTCCATGGCAATCCAAACATGTTAAAACTTGTCCATAATAGTCCATTGGTTTTGCATTTGCTGGTTTAGGGAGGTCTTTTAAAAATGGAAAAAACATGGTGCCATTCTCAGGTCTAGAAGACACCATGAACAGCTGATTAATAGCAGTTGGTTTTTTACACAAATAACACCCAAAACTTCCAGATATCATTTCCTGCTGAACAGGATTACAGTTCTGCTGAAGAAATGAAGTTTTGCAAGAATTTTCTCTTGGAAGCCTATATACTCGTTTCTCCTCTGGTGTACACGATATTTCAAAGTTCTGGTATTGCTCCAAGAAAAACTTCTGACAATAAGCACAAACCACAACTTTTCCATGGGAAGACATAGGAACTGAACCAGGATTTGGTTTCAAACGTCTGAGGAATTTAAAATAAGGGCCTTTTTCTGGCTGTGGGTATGCATAAATGTCTCGCTGTAGAGAAAATGGAAGTTCCATTCCACAAGTAAAGCAAACAAAGCCAGGTTCTTCATGAAGGATCTTGGAACAATGATTGTTTTTATCTATTGATGTAAGACGATTTTCTTTGCCTGTTATATAATAGCTACGTTCTGCATGTGGAATGTTCTGCTGCTGATAAGCATCCCATTGACACAGGAGAGATCTATGACAAGATTCACAAGTTTTCACTCTGCCTGATGAATCCATAGACTTAGCTTTAGAAGGTTTTGGATGAATGGCCAAACTTGGAAAAAATGGACAGTTGGCTATTGGTTTGGCATATACATTAACTAAAGTTCCCTTAGGGAAAGTACCTGCACACACATAACAAACCTCCACACAAGCTGAAGGAGATTCAAGAAAGGACGTTCGATTTGATACACTAAGATCTAAGGCTTCACTATCTTCAAGAGTTGGCTGAGACCTCTCAACATGATTAGAAAAACCACTACAGTTTGAATCTCTAGACTCAATTTTCTCCATATGATCAGGCTGCGAGACTTCATCAACCATGCTGCAAAATCTATAAGAAATCTGACGAGCTGATTCAGTAGATCCAGACTGAGGTATACCTAACACTTGGGAGGCATATTCTGACTGTACACCAAATTCAATTCCAGCGAAAGGACCATTGTCACAACGTTTCAACCAATAAAGTCTTCTGTCATGTGAAGTTCGACTTTTTTCATACGATTCCCATTGCTGAGTTAGGAAAGAATAGCAAACCATACAAGCCATAGCTATTCCATTAGATGAAATTGGACTTGCACCTTGAGGACATTGATGATGTTCCAAAAAAGGAAAAAATGGACCACCATCCCAAGGCTTTGAGTATAGCGGATATAGCCTTATACTTTCATTTCCACATACAAAGCACACAGGAACAGTTGATGAAGTAGTGGATGGCAGTTCTTGTTTCATACGTATAGGTCGATAAGATTTTAGAGACATTTTGAAGTTGTTTTAGGTCAGCTTCATTAGACTTGCTTTTTTATCAGATCTATATAAAAATTACATGTCAGTATATGCTTTGTAGTCTGACAAAAATACATTAATGCTAAGACTGAAAATAGGGTGGTAATATGCTCTTTCGATGCTTAAAACAAAGATGAATGGATGTGAACTAGATATCAAGTATGGCTTCATCTTTCTTGTCTGATAACTTTACAGCACAGGTAGTCTAAAATAAAAGCAGAAAGAGGGCAGAGTATTTAAAATAGCATAATTTAAATTAAGAATATATATTTTTGGAAGATAAACATATTTTTCAAATTCTAATAGTTACGTTTAATACCATATAATTAAAAATCTCTTACCTGTCTAAACTAATACACCAGTGTCACTTTTGATTATCTGATTAAATTAAAAATACTAGAAAATTTATAAATAGTGAAAGAAAAAATCAAAATGAGTCTCACTCTTTCAATGGTCTTCTATCAACAATTTCAAAACCTTTTATAATTACTGTTAATGTTCTGTATTATAGTGAATACTTTATATTTTGATACAAAAATCACAACTGTTTTGCAATAAACTAATTCTTATAAACTTATGTTTTTCATTTGGCCACATGTTTGATTTAGCTAAAATGCCTTCCAACCATACAAGGAATACCTGGGAAAGATAATTCATCTCTTAATTTGCAGTTTATATTTATGTATTTCATACATAACAAATCTTAATAAAAGAGATTAAGTTTTGTACATTAGACATGCTTAGAGATATACTGATTATGCTCATTTACCTAATTATATAGGATTTTTCAGAAATTGCTCTAGCTGAAGAACTTTCACAAAAAAACAAAGCATATTACAATGAATAACCTCTTCAGTATTACACTGCATTATGTGATCCAAATTAGCCCCCATCAATGAAACCATTCATACTCCTGAGTAGCACAAATGGTGATGCAATTTGTTAAAAGTGAATACAGCATTTTATGTGAAATACTGAAAGTACTTTTAAAAGTTTAACATTTCCTTTTCTGTGATTAACAACAATCAAATGACTTTTGTTTTTGCTACAGGTTTCTTGCTAGGCAAATAGTGGCACTGATGTTCTAGCTGAATGCAACCAAGATCTGGGACTTTTTCCATTTATCTGTAAATTTGTAAAACACTTTGAATACAAAAATTGAGTGACAATCTGAATTGGTAGAATTTCTTGATCCCAAAAAAGACTGTCTAAAAATTAAAGATAACTCTAACCACACAACTTTATTCATAACTACAACCTGCAGTACTTTTCCATTACACCCCCATATATTTTAATAACTTTTCCATTATACCTTGCAATTTTAATACGTTTTAAAAATATATTAGTGTGTGTGTGTGTACACACACACACATATATATATATATATATATATGAATATGCATTTTATTTATATAATAAATGTCCATAATAAATTTCTAAAAATGTATTCATAAGCATTATCTCGTAGTAAAAACTTACCATTTGTGGAAGTATAGTGGAAAAGTATCCAATCTTCTGAACTGTAAGTAGACTTAGAATCATGACCCTATACTTTTTTCACTTGATATAAAATAAAACAAACACTGTTTCTCATTTACTTACATAGGTTGATACACCAAATCAAAGGTTAAAAAACAATGCTTTGAAATTTTCTGCACACCCATTTCTTTTTATGGACTGTGCATTACATTACATGGAGGCCTTAGAATCAGGCTGAATCATGAAAAAAAATCAAACACCATAACTTTATTTAGTTTGGAAAATGACTTAGTTCAAAATGTATAGAATGATAGCAAAAGTATTTAAACTTACAGCTGAAGTATATGATGAATTTAGTTGATAAACCTCAACAATGTTTGTCTATCACAATGGTCACAATGTTATGTATCAATCATGTAACAGTCACAAGGTCAACCTTCATTTTTATTTTACACTCATTTAAATAAAAACAAACAAAACGATCGAGTTTTGTTTCACGACAGATTTATTAACTTCAAACATTTCAAATTTAATGAAGTACATTGTCCAGAGCCATTACAATTTTAAGGTTAAACTGTCAACAATTCTACACAATGACAATCAAATTTACTGTACATAATCATAATCGGGCTGACTGGGAGCTACAATAATCAGCAATCAGTGATCTCCAATCATAAGACAATTGGTAAAACACTAAAGGTTATAAGATTAAAAGACACCTATTCTTATGTGTAATTATTAAATAATAATCACACACACTAGTTTCAACTTTCAAAATGATGAAAACTGATGATTAACCTGTTTTAAAGTATTTATCAGAGTATATCACAACTATATCTTTCCTCTTACGCATCCATTAATTACAAATACACACACATGTATACACAATGAACAAATCTAAAACTAAGTGTATCACTATGATATGAGGACAAGGCATAATTATTACAGGGGTTGGCAGTAGTATTATTCAATTTGTCACTAATAATTTAAGTGTATGTACTACACACTTCATAGTATGTTTATTACATAATTTTTCTTTTTTATTACTTAGAATTTGGCTAAAGTGTGAAGATTATTCCTATTTATTATTGTACAACTCTTTACTCTTTTAATTTACTGCACATTATATCTTATCTTCATACACATTACTTCTTTGGTGTTCCATCGAGCAACCCAACTCTATAACCAAACATAAACATGTTATAGTAACTTATCTGAAATGTCAAGTGACTTTAAAGTTTTTTTTATTAGTCACAACCCTTTGTCAGGGAGGATTAAACTAAGTTTTGCAAATACAGGTGTCAAGTTATTTGAAGAAAATAAAATCTATAATAGTGCATAAAGCAAATTACTGGTATTTATGTTTTCTTTAAGTAACTTATACTTTTTCTCTTTCTTAATGTTTACTTTTATTTTTAATATATGTAAGGAACTTGCAACAATCATAAGTTAATAAAACTTAGCTATTATTTTCACTTGAATGGCTGATGTAAGCTAATAAATGTAAGACGTATATTTTTTAAAGGTCACACTTCACTAATTTCAAAACTAAGTCACACCCACAGTACAGTTAGTCAATTTTCAAATTCTATATAGTTAAATTTTATTTTTTAATAAAACACAATATCAACAGGAAAAATGTCAACCTGTCAAATTTTCTCCAACATAGTCCTTGGTTTTAGTTTTATGAAACTGAACAACAATATTAGTGATGTTAGTTTTAAAAGTATAGATGATTTTAGTTTCATACAAGTCTCAACAGACCAGCAAGTTCAAGGACAGATTTAGGATTTTGGAAAGACAGATTTTTTGTCCAGGACATAAACTTTGTTACAAAAAGACCTACTTATGCAAAATAGTATCAAAAACTTCTTTATAACATCAATAACACAATCATATGAGTTAGAAAGCACATTAAACTAAGCTACCAAACAAAAATTTATAAGCATATTATTAGTGTTCCCCCCAAAATAAATTCCTTTACGCTTATAAATCGTTGTTAGTAATTGATAGAGTAGTCGTTGTTTTAAAAATAGTATCATTAATAATATGGTTACAGTAACTTAATTTTCATCAATGGATAAAATAAATATTGCTTAAAATTTCACAAACTGAGCGATAGTCTTTATCTTTTTTCTCTCCCTCGCTGAAAAAAAAAGGGGGAGTTCGTGACATCTTGTCCCATGATACGAGTATTATTATTGGTATTAATAATAATATTGATAATGACACATATATATAATAAAAACATATATACACTTCATATGATTAAAATAGTATTAGTAATAGCAGTACTATTAATATTTAAGTGTTAATACATCTGCAACTGTCTTATTCTATTTCAAACAGTTCTTAACTTACTGCTAATTAACTAGGACTATTAGTGACACTATAATTACTGGTCATAATATTGCATTTGTAAATGTAACTTGCAAGTTATATAATTTAATCATTCACAATCATTTTGCCTTCTAACCATTTGTTTAAGCACAAATAATTAAAAACTTATTTACTCTTTTTACTTTCAAACATGATAATCGCAAATAATACTCACAGGAATAAACAACTAACAAAATATATTACCCACTTAAATTCCCCATGCTGTATCAGATGCACCAACCGCCATATTGAACCTTTAATCCCAATGTCCCTTGCGTGATTGTATTTAAAGTTATTTTAAAAAAATATTATTCACCGACAGCATAACGTCTTTTTAATACCCAAATAGATCAAAAAGTATTGGTTGTGAAAATGTTATTTATTAGTATAATTTTTTTACAAGAAAGACTCATTACAAGTAACAAGCTTCGCAAATAATTACACGCTTTGGTTTTTTAAAAGTATCCCAGCGATTAGAAGTTTCAACAACACTGATAATTTTTAAATTATGCAATTCCTAGCTGTGTCTTATGCGGCATGTATTCATTTATTGCTCGGGAACTAAATACTTAAGATCATTACAGTAGAGAAACATTTCCTAAGTCTAAGGGCCCGGCATGGCCAGGTGGGTTAAGGCGTTCGACTCGTAATCCGAGGGTCGCGGGTTCGAATCCCCATTGCACCAAACACGCTCGCCCTTTCAGCCGTTAGGCGTTATAATGTTACGATCAATCCACTATTCGTTGGTAAAAGAGTAGCCCAAAAGTTAATGGTGGGTGGTGATGACTAGCTGCCTTCCCTCTAGTCTTACACTGCTAAATTAAGGACGGCTAGCGCAGATAGTCCTTGAGTAGCTTTGCGCGAAATCCTAAAAAAAACAACAAAAAACAACCTAAGTCTAAGATCAGATGGGGCAGTCTGTATCAGATTTAAGACTGCTTTCAGCATGAGATAAGATTTTATGAATTTTGTGTCACGCTATTCAACCAGTATATCTTATCTGCAATATTCAAGATGTTAATGGAGCTACATTGAAGGACTGCAATGGGAGAAGTGGCTAAAGTATGTTAACAACACCTTGATGTTTGAGAGTATGACTTATAACCTGAAAATGGATTAAGAAGGCAGACTTAAAACTGAAACCAAGAAAATATGCATCCATATGCACAGAAACAGAAGTTCTGTGGGTAGAGAAGAAGCTTTCACAGATACAGCTAAAATAGCGGTGGCGTGATTATGGTCTTAACATGTTACCAAACAACAAGTCCACAGTTTTCTTAGCTTTGCTTTGTATCACAAATGGTCTTTTGCTAACTTTTCAAAGATTGTCTCACCGTAACTAGCTCTCAACTAAAGCAAATATGCACTTCCGTTGGGATGACAAATGTGAGCAAGCATTTCAATCTTTGAAGCGTGCTTTAGTAATGTAGTATTTTCTGCCTCACAGATTTATACAAGAGAAGTCTATTAGCCACAGATTATATTGTTTCCAAAATTATTACTGAGTTCATTACACAAGACAAGGCAACGCAAAAATCCATAGTTTAAATAAAATATTTATTTCTCGCAAAAGTAAAGCAAACTACTACATACATGCAAGTGCGTTCAGTGAGTCTGTCGAAATGGCAATGGATGTATAAAAAACCTTTAACAGTTTCCCTTGCAAGTTAAGTATGTTCTATTTTGTAAGCTACATTCGACAAAAATACAACGCAACCCCAGTCGGTGAAGTTAATAATAAATAAAATCAAGCAGTATAACTTATATATACAGTCATGTGGAAAAGTTAGGACACCCTATGAAAGCCTGTGAATTTTTGTAACATTTTTTGGATATATAGATATTTAATCTCAAGTTTAACAATACTGAGAAATTATAGGAATATAACTAAACAATTAAACCTGAAGAAAAGACTTTTTAAGATATTCTGTAAATGTAATTCTACAAAAATGCATGTTCTTATTAAGATAAAAGTTACGACACCCTACCCTCTAATAGCTAATGTTAACCCCTTTGGCTGAAATAACTGCAGTGAGACATTTCTTGTAGCCATCTACCAGTCTCTGACATCGGTCTGAAGAAAGTTTGCCCCACTCTTCAATGCAGAATTCTGTCAGCTGTGAGATGTTTGAGGGGTTTCTTACATGTACAGCCCGTTTCAAGTCACCCCACAGCATCTCAATAGGATTAAGATCTGGGCTTTGATTCGGCCATTCCAGGACTCTCCATTTCTTAGTTTTCAGCCAGTCCTTGGTGGGTTTACTGGTATGTTTTGGGTCATTGTCGTGTTGCAGGGTCCAGTTCCGCTTTAGCTTTAATTTTCTTACAGATGGACTCACATGTTCCTCAAGCACCCTTTGATACACAATAGAATGCATGGTGGATTCTATGATTGTGAGCTGTCCAAGTCCTGCTGCAGCAAAGCAGCCCCAAACCATGACACTTCCACCTCAATGCTTCACAGCTGGTATGATTGTTTTGTTTGTTTGTTTTGAAATTTCGCACAAAGCTACTCGAGGGCTATCTGTGCTAGCCGTCCCTAATTTAGACTAGAGGGAAGGCAGCTAGCCATCACCACCCACCGCCAACTCTTGGGCTAATCTTATACCAACAAATAGTGGGATTGACCGTCACATTATAACGTCCTTACGGCTCAAAGGGCGAGCATATTTGGCGCGACCGAGATGCGAACCCGCGACCCTCAGATTACGAGTCGCACGCCTTAACACGCTTGGCCATGCCGGGCCTCAGTTGGTATGAGGTTCTTTTTCTGGAATGCTGTATTTGGTTTACGCCAAACATGCCCTCTGTTCTGGTGTCCAAATAATTCAAATTTGGACTCATCTCTCCAAAGAACGTTATTTCAGAAGTCCTGATCTTTGTCTACATTCTCTCTGGCAAACTTCAGTCTGGCCTTGATGATTCTCTTAGAGAGCAAAGGTTTCCTCCTTGCACACCTCCAGTGCAAGCTAAACTTGTTCAGTCTCTTTCTGATTGTAGAGGCATGTACTTTTACATCAACAGTAGCCAGAGCCTGCTGTAGGTCCTGTAATAATATGTTAAAGTGTTTGGAGACCTCTTTTAGCATCTTGCGGTCTGCTCTCGGGGTGAACTTGCTTGGACGACCAGGCCTGGGCATGTGGCAATTGTTTTGAAAGCCCTCCACTTGTTGACTAGTTTCCGGACAGTGGTATGGCTGATTTCAAAATCCTTTGGGATCTTTTTAAATCCCTTACCAGACTCATAAGCTGCTACAATTTTCTTTTTGAAGACCTCAGACAGCTCTTTTGCTCTCACCATGGTGCTCACTCTCACTTCAACAGTCAGGAGCACACCAAACTAAATGTCTGAGGTTTAAATAGGGCAAGCCTCATTCAAAATGCTGAGTAACGATCTCCTAATCATGTGCACCTGATGTGATACACCTGTGTGTGAGTTGAGCCATTTTAAATGGGAATAAATGTGGGTGTGTCCTAACGTTTTCCTCAGTTAGAATATGCATTTTTCTAGAAGTACATTTACAGAATATCTTGAAAAGTATTTTCTTCAGTTTTAATTGTTTAGTTATATTCCTGTAATTTCTCAGTATTGTCAAATTTGAGATTAAATATCTATATATCTAAAAATGTTACAAAAATACACAGGCTTTCATAGAGTGTTCTAACTTTTTCACATGACTGTATATGTAAATAACCTAGTAAAATCACAAATAGACAAAAATACCTTTTAACAATAAGACACGTTATGTATAATAAATACGAGGGTCGCGGGTTCCAATCTCCGTCACACCAAACATGTTCGCCCTTTCAGCCATAGGGGCGACATAACGTAACAATCATTTACACTATTCGTTGGTAAAAGAGTAGCACAAGAGTTGGCAGTGGGTGGTTATGACTAGCTGCCTTCCCACTAGTTTTACGCTGCTAAAGTAGGGACGACTAGCACAGATAGCCCTCTTGTAGGTTTGCGCGAAATTCAAAACAAACAAATAAACAATGTATAATAAAAAAAAAAACCTTTAACAAAAAATGCAAAATTACCCTTTAATAGTGAAAAATATGTTTTAGAAAAACTCTTTATTAAAGGAAACACATTAAATAATTAAAAATAAGTCATTTAACAGAAAAAAGCAAAAATAAACCTTTTAAAAGAAATAATCTACTTCTTTAAAGAGAGCACAACTAACAATAAGTACTTTATAAAAAATACAATGATACTTTTAGCACAGATAAACAAAGAGCACAGAGACTATAAATCACAAAATTCCAAAACATGAAGCATGACCAGCAGAAGCCGACTTCAATGGTTGTAGCTAGAAGAGATAATTGTTTGCTTCACTTCTTTATTTATTGTAATATATTTTAATAAAAATAAGTTAATAATCTATTTGTAAGTACTAATAATCTATGTACATATATAATGTATAATAATTAAAATTTGACTGTATATTACAAAATACTAGTCCACTAAAACAAAGCCGAGACAGGATAATTTTGTAAAGATTAAACTTATTAGACGTAAGCTCCGTGAACTAAACATATATATTTTTGTGTTATAATATATAGCCATTCTAGTACGAAAAAATATAATTTATATTTATTTTTATTGTTTATTATGGTTACGAGGTCGGTCAGTTGACAGATTCCACATAGGGTACAAAAAATAGCATAAAATGTAAAGTCTTACTGCAAACAAACGTTTTAAATGTACTTAGAAGGTTTCAGGTATTACACAAATAATAGCTGAGATTTTGGGGACAAGAATAGTTTTCAATCATAACATGAAATCATTTTACACTCGGAATAGTAACCAAACAGACTTGATATGTTTACAAACGAATCTTTAGTAAAAAATTTCATAAAAAGTTGATTTTTTGCATACGAAAAACTTAAAATCTTCACTAAGCGATTTCCAAATATTGTGATGATATACACGTTATATCAAAAATTATAGTGTAAATACTTAACGTGTGCAAGTATGTGTATGATCTCCTGTGTATTATACCGAGCCCGTTGAGAAAGGGTTAAAAGTTGTCTTCTTTTTATATTCTCAGTGATTGATTCTTTTTATAATGAATAACATTTATGAACAGCTTTATGTAAAGTTATATATGTGGTACAGAACCTCATACACATACATATGATTATAAACACATGCATCGTTCAGTTTCAGGCTCGGCATGGCCACGTGGTTAAGGTGCTCGACTCGTAATATGAGGGTCGCAGGTTCGAATCCCCGTCGCACTAAATATGCTCGCTTTTTCAGTCGTGGGGGTGTTTTAATGTGACGGTCAACCCCCTATTCGCTGGTAAAAGAGTAGTCCAAGAGTTGGCGGTGGATGGCGATGACTAGATGCTTTCCCTCTAGTCTTATGCTACTAAATTAGGGACGACTAGCTCAGATAGCCCTCGTGTATCTTTGCGCAAAAGTAAAAAAACAAAACAAACCAGTTTCAACATCTACACTTTATCACACACACAACTGTTTTTGACATATCGTCATTAGCACAGTAGCTTACATGAGTTACCCGTCAATATTCACGGTCAAGTAACGTGGTTCTGTATTTGCGTGGTGAAATTGAACTAAAGTTTGTGGGCTTTCTGATATACGTAACTTCTGATGGAATTTATCTCAACTTGATTATTCAGTCTAAAATTCCTTTACTCTAGAATTAATATTCATTTTGCCACTTGTTTGTACATCAATAAAGCTTCAAATAAACTGTGGCTTAAGACAATGGTCAACAGTAAATGGGTAGTAACTGTTTTGGACAGCCACCTTCAGAACACTATATTGCCTTACTACCTGGTATTAGTCGTCACCATAGAAAAGCAAACATAGATAATCTCAATGGAGCAAGACCTAGTCTATTGGAGTAAGTCACCCGTTCCAATTTCTGCACATGTGAACAACACAATTCTCTTACTGCGCATGGAGAAGTCATACATACTTAAGTGCATGGTAGCAATTTTCGCTTGGGAATCCTGTAGTTTGTTTAGCAGAACTTATATTACCTTGATAAAGTAATAAACTTTCACGAAACTTTGGACTATCATTTCATAAAGGGCAATAAATCAGTGACTTAACTAATAAGAGTTATTAGGTGGTCCAGAAATAAATGTCGGAATTCTCACGATGACATTTAGAAACTGAATATCGAGTAACGTATTGATGGTTGGTTGATTTAATTCAACATTTGTCGCTTACAAGATGTTTTAATTGTCTGTTGTTTCAACTCCACTCAGAGTACATTTTGCAGCCCCCAAGGCAGCACGGATAAGGACTTTCGTCTGATTTTCCTCTATGACTTAAAACTTGAACGAAAAGCTACCGAAACTACAAGGAATATCAACCAGGCATTCGACCATGGATCTGTTACTGAACACACAGTTCAGTGTTGGTTCCAAAGGTTTCGACATGGAGATGAAAGTCTTGAAGACCACGAAAGTCGTGAAAGGAAGTTATCCTTAGATGAGAACACATTAAAGGAAGCAGTTGAGACAATCCCTTGCACAATAGTACGTGAGTTTGCAGAAAAGCTAAGCATAAGCAAATTGAGTGCGATTAAAGAGACAAAAAAGTTGGATAAGTGAGT
This sequence comes from Tachypleus tridentatus, assembly GCF_004210375.1. Classification (NCBI taxonomy): domain Eukaryota; kingdom Metazoa; phylum Arthropoda; class Merostomata; order Xiphosura; family Limulidae; genus Tachypleus; species Tachypleus tridentatus. The sequence goes on from NC_134825.1 coordinate 53,553,758, forward strand.
TCAGCTTAAAACCAGGCAGTTGCAGAAGAATCTTTCAGGGAGTTCATTGACCATACAAACTTTGATTTCTACAGCAGGGGCATAAATATCATCGTTATACGTTGGCAATACAATATTAGTTTATGCTTTTCCAAACTTCGCAGTTCAAAATCGACATTTATTTCTGGACAACCTAATACAACACTCTTTCAGTTTTGATTTCTCAACCAAATAACTTTCCTAGCTGTTACAACTGCGTGGTGATCATACCATACAGTTCATATATGGAATCTCACACTTACCATCCATTTGCTCGGAAAACAAAGAATGTCATGTTTTTAGTGAGTAATATTTCAACTGCACGACTGTTCTAGTTGTGATAATTAAGCAGCAATCATAGAATGTAGTTCTTGTATTCTTCTGGACAGTACCGCATGATACATGGTAGCGTAAGATTACAAAACCCTTTCAGTCATTGATTTCCCGATCAAACAAATGTTTTAACCATTACATGAGTGAGAAATGTGCCATGTCGTGCATGCATGGTATCTCACAATGCTACTGGATGCTTTAAAAAAAGGCTTGCCTAGCCATATCAGTTAGTGATTTTTCAACTGGATGACTGTCCTTGTTTCTGATTACCTCTCCTAATTGTGGGAGCGTATCCACCAGCATCATTCCCCATTCTCTCATGGACGGAATTAACCAGAAGTAAGGTTATGCCTCTCTGCTTGCTAAACATCTAGGGATACTAAATAGACTACCCCACACAGTTGAACACTCTAACCTGTTTACTATCTTGCCAGTTTTCTGTTACCTGAGTTTCAGTTAACTCTCAACTACAATAGGAAAATGTTCTTTGATATTTCAGATGACCATCGTTTGTTGTCTTACCTCCAGCATGATTGCTTTCACAGACGAGTGAAGTAATGGCAAAAGTCTAATATCCCATATAGGTCTCCTACCAGAACATCATGTTTCTTGTAATCTGCTCTACCTCAGCCCTTTTCTTATCATTCTCTAAATAGTGTTTTCTTTCTCATGCGAAAAGCTGTCTTCATTCTATTCTGACTGGCATGTTTACTTCTGAACAATCAGTTGAGGCCCACTAAGTAGAGGTTTAAGAAAAATGAGTGATACAATAAATATTTTCTGAATTCTAGCCAAGTTCATTGCACAACAAGTATCAAGTATAAAATCGAAATAAGAGATTTATTTTACACAAAAGTGAAACAATATACAACACAAAATACTAGGATACATGTATTCAGTAAATGGGTTTAACTAGCAAAGATGTGTGAAAAATCTTTAGTGGTTTATCTGATCTGTTTAGTGTACTCCACCTTATAGTCTCTACAAGATATAAAGTTTAAAAGCAAAATAAAACACCCTCAACAAGTGAAGTTAAATAAAACAAAACTGAGCAAGAGAAATACTCAAACTGAAAGTTGAGAAACCCAATTTTGACTCCATTAAAAATCATAGTTCTGGTGTTTGGAAAAATTACTCCACTAAATATATTAAATACGATGTCAATGTGAACATTTAGCTAAATATAAACTAAATGAAATCAGAAGTTCTTACTTAAGCCTCAATATTCTGTTTGCTCATGGTAGACCTGGCTTTACATTCAAAACTACACTAGCACATAACACAAAATCAAACCTGTACGTAGTGTATTTTGCTTATGAAATAATCATCCACAGCGTTTTGAGTGCAAAATTTGTGGCATTCCAGTTATCTCTTGATTTACTAACTGTAAAAACATCTATCTACCAACAGGGAGTCATCTTTCTTGTAAAAATAGATAATTGCCAGATAATGAATTCATGTCATGTGTGTGCTAGAAAAGGAGAGGTTTGATAGCTTATCTAAGTTAAAAACTCTGAAAAAGATAACTTTAAAAAAACAATTAAGGTATAGTACAATTCTGTTGGCACATCTACTACAAGAACGTGATTTCTGTTAGACATAATTGTCAAAGATAGTGCAACTAAAGGAGTTTTCTTGCAGCTGCAAAAATGAGTAGAAGGTATAATTGCAAAAACTCACACACTTACAACTCCTGTTTGGATATAACTTTCAGTGAAGACAGAATTGTTTACAATTGTGGTCTTCATGAAACATTATCAGCATTATTCATGGTTGAAAGTTCATTGCTTGAGTGGAACATGCATCACTGGAGTGATTAATAAAATTTTAAAATACATGAAAGAATGATGATGGTATGTGCAAGAGTATGAGTTCCTTATACATTACTGCTTGATCCAAAAACAGAAATGAAGGAGGATTGTCTCGCCACATGAGGAGACTCTGTCCATTCATTCAATAGTTAAATCTTGGACACTGGTTTAATTTATGACCGTTTCTACACATGAGGAGATGCTACTAGTGGATATATATCACGATTAACATGTTGAGAGCTCCAGGACAGGCAACTATAGGTCTCTGATCTAGTGTGTGTGCGCACTCCTTGCTGTGCAACAAAGTAAAATATGGCCAGTTCCGATTGAGAAATGTAGCATGGAAGCACTTAGCTTGTGGCTCTTATAAAAATAGTTTTGAGTGCATAACAGTGTGATGTACTATTGTTATCAGCCACCTAGCAGTGATTATAAGCCTGTCTTTCACCTAGTGGTCAGTTGATAGGTACAATATTTTCTATACTTTGCATAATACAAAGATAAAGTCACAAAGGTGTTACATGCAATTATGCTAATATTTGATTGCAGTTCCTTCTGGCTACATTCTGTTCAAGACAATCAGCATTGATGTGACGCTATACAGTGTATATCACTCATAGAGAAAGCTGGTCTAAACAAAGCAAACTCTCACAAAACATTATTGGTTCTCCTCTTTAGAGAATAGCCCTGAATATAACATGTTTATTCTCACAAATAGAATGTGATTATCTGAATATGTCTATGGTCATTTATTACTTCACAAATTGAGCCAAGATTTATGTGTTGATTCACACAGTCCATGGATGATGCACTATCAGAACATTAAATAACCTGGTTTGGAGCATCCAAAGAGATCCATTCAGATAAGGAAGTTAAATTTCACAAACAAGTCTTCTCTCAATTTGATGATGTAGTGGCGAAGGTTATACAATTTGTTAAGTTTGTGCCTGCTAACTTTGTCAATCCTGATTAAATAGAATGGAATGAACACTTAATTTATGTCGTGATTGATTATATACCACGTATATAAACAGAGATCAACAGGCTATTTGCCAAATTTGCTTCCGTTCAATCAAGGTTTTCTCCCTGTTGATATAAGGGCAGTCACCCACATTAGATGCCCCATAATCTCTAAGAATATGTATAGTGGTTTAAGGTCTGCATTAGTTGATGCATTTACACAACAACTTTGTATATCAACAGAAATGAATGACCACGATATGACAGAAGAGAATATTATGATAAGTGAAGGGACAAATGTTCCAAAGTGACAATGTGTCTTTGGTACCTGAAAGTAGTAGAGAAGTCTCTTAGCTCCAGTTGAATAGGACGTCATCTTTTGCTCAAATGAACTGGTCCATTGAAATACAATTCATAGCAGTTGAGAGCAATTTCAAAAATGTGTAATATATGTAATCAGCTCAGTCTATACATGACTAATGGACCTCTGGTGAACTAATTTGACCAAGAGTAAAAAAACACGATTGTTGCACCAGATGATGACGAAAACAATTTCTTATTACCCTCTGATCCTAAAAAAACAAGGAGAAAGAATTGATAGAGTACTTACCTGGCCAATCAGGATAGGTCAGATAAAGCATTAGGTCTAGGAATGACAGACAACTATGCAAGTCCATCAAACATACTTCCATGATCTCTCAATCAATATGCATGAGATTAGCCTCAATCGGATGCAAGGACGGTCATTTGGTCAAGAAACCAATGACTGAAAGAAATGATTAATTGATTTGGTGTTTTATGGCAGAAAGCAGCTAGGTTATCTGCGCAAAATATCCAGTAAAAGATTAAAATTAAAGTAAATTTAGTAAATTTCATAAAAAGAAATTAAAGTGAAACAAAACAAAGTTTAAAAACACATAAATAGCATAAAACCAATGTTTACATCTAGTTTACAGCGTTAAGAGAAAAACTACAATAATACACGTTGTAGATGACTTTCTGTAGCATAACTGCAATTAACATAATTCGCCAGGAAGACTCACAGGTGAGTACAAAAACCACCGTCAGTTACCTGAAGTTGGCCTTTCCAGTCCTGGTTCCAAGTTATTTGATGTTATGGCCATTTCCAAAAAGTACAGTAATAAAAGTTGTAAAAAAATTGTGGCAAAATTGTAATAATAACTCGCCAGGATGACTAACAAGTAGTTCAAACAACAGCGTTAGTCACCTGAAGTTGGCCTTTCCAGTCCTGGTTTCTAGTTATTTGACGTTACAGCCATTTCCTAATTTCAAATCGAACAAGATGTACTGTGATTCTTAAAAGGGAATCACATTATAAAAAAAGGTCTAATTTATCAATTATAAAACTTAAATGGCATTAAAAAGATTAATGGCCTTTAAAAAACTAAAAACATTTCCAAGGTGGACAGTGTCACCATCACCGATAACACTGTCTAACGTTATGGACAAACACTGGGACAGAACATATTTAAAATGGTGCCGTCGTTGAGAGTCGTAACGACAGCAGGAATCTAAAATGTGAGTTATTGTGACCTGAGTGTTACACAGACTACACATTGGTGCATCAGTTCCAGATAAAAGAAAACAACGAGTCAAAAAACTATGACCAATGCGTAGTCTAGTTAGAACAACTTCCTCTTTCCAATCCTAACGGAAGTAAGACGGCCAAAGTCCAATACAAGGTTTTATTTGGAAAAGCTTTTTTTCACGTTGCTCACTCCAAGCCGACTGCCAGCTGGCACGGAGCCGAGCCTTGAATACAGGATCATAGTCCATGTATGGAATAGGCACAGCGGTGATAGTGCCAGAGCAGATTGATTTAGCTACGGTGTCGGCGAGCTTGTTCCCGTAGCCCGTTATGCAGAGAAACTGGATAGAAATGGAAGTTAAAGAGAAATGGGCCAGTCGGTTTTAAATATTGGCGAGAACAGGATGTAAACTGACGTGAAGCAATTCCAGAACCATTACAGAACAAAGCAAGTCAGTATAAATAGTGCAGTTTGAGTACTGCTTAGCTTCTATGTGATCTAGGGCAAGAGAAATGGCGTACAGTTTAGAAGCGAACACAGAAGATGCACAACCACCGACCCACAACAAACCATGGCAGAGCCCACACAGTCACCGGATTTTAAACCATTTATATAAATAGAAATGAGAGGATTGTTCGAAAGATGTTCAGCAAATAACAGATAGTATTTCCAATCAGGAATGTCTGCTTTTCTGAGATGACATAAAGACAGGTCACATTTAGAAACTGTAGAAAGCCATGGTAGGGTGAGCTGACCAGTAGATACAGCAATGTTACTCAAGGATAAACCCAATTCATCCAACTGCATCTGGATATGAAGGCCAAAAGGAGCAATAGCAGATTGTCTGTTCTAAAAAGTTTGGCTCATCGAGAAAGGAAAACACAACCCCAGATGGGATGCTTCAGTAAGGAATGAAGTTTCAAAGTATATAGTAAAGACATTTGCAAATGGCAGAAGTGCAAAGAAGATTCACGAGACTGTGTATATGCTCTGAACTGGGGAAGTGCAGAAAGCCCAAGTGCAGAGCTGAAGTCCTTGATGATGAATGGGGTCCAGCATCTTTAAGGAAGAGGTCCTTGCAGAGTCCTAGAGTAGTGACTAATAGTCGTGTTTCGATCGAATAAGAGCACAGTATATCTTTAGCACACTGATCTGCTCCTCAAGTGGTGGAAGAGAGGACACGGAGGATGTTCAGTGCTCTTGTACATTTGACCCATAGCTGCTTGATCTGTGGTATAGAGGTGAGGGCATTCTATAGTTACTGGTCAACATACCTCATGTTCGACGACTAACATGAGATGTGAAAGTCGATGACATAGAGCCCGTTTACAACAGCAAGAGGAAGTTGTTCATTGATGGCATTAATCTTTATACCTAAAAGCGTGACACTCAAAACACAGCCATTAGGAACTACAAACTCCTGTAGAAAAGAACAGGAAAGTGTCGAACCCACATGTACTTGGAATCTCCTGCCCATTAAAAATGTTTAATAAAAATGGGCATATGACCACGTAGCCCATATATATGGATGTCTCGCAAAAGGTAAGAGGTGATTGTTTGATTGGAAAAACCAAACAAGACGAGCATTAACCATCCTCTCTAAGGTCTTACAGATACAGCTCGTCAAAGCAATTGGACTGTAGTTTGAAGGAATCTTGGGATTCTTACCAAGTTTAGAGAAAAACAGGACAATAGCCTGTTACCAGGCATCAGGAAAAACATTTTCCTGCCAGATCTGGTTAAAAACAATCAGAAGAATAGCAAGAGAAGCAGGAAATAGATGACCCAACATTTCATAGTGTACATCATCAGGCCCAACTGATGTAATGCCAGACTTATGAAGGGCCAGTTTGAGTTCCACCAGTGTAAAGAGACGATTATAATTAGAGACAATCAGCTCGAAAGGAAAGAGGTGAACGCTCTGCCCGAGTTTTGATAGCCAAGATGGTGGAGGAAGAAGCAGAGGCAAAAGCTTTCACCTAGAGTATCGGAGATGCTCAGGGTATCAAGTACTTCCTGGCCATCACAGAGCAAGATCGAGAGGGGACAGAATTATATTGCCCAATGACTTTGGAACTGGTGTTAGAAGATATGTTGGTTGTGAACTTAATCCAATATTCCTTCTGGCTTTGACGTCTTACCCACCAAGCATGTGCACGAACCTACTGGAAAGCTATGCAGTGTGAAAGTGTGGGATACCTACAAAAAGTTACCCAGGCCCATTTTTGAGACTTCCATGACATGTGGCAGGCAGGATTCCACCACGGACGAGGATATGGTGAAAAACGTGTCGAGGTTCTAGGAATACATTGAGCAGCTGCTTGTATAATACAATCAGTTACTGCTGCCACTTAATCGTCTATTGATGGCTTGCAGACGATGGCAGTGAAATGCTTGTTCCAACTTCCACTGGGGCACGTGGTTAAGTGGCATCGACCACAGCCACTATCTCTCAAAATTATAGGAAAATGATCACTGCCTCTTGGATTATTGCCAACCCTCCAAGAAAAATGAGAGAATAGTGAAGGGGAGCAAATTTAGAGATCAGTAGTATAAAGGACTTACTTGGTGCACGAAAATAAGTAGAAGAATCACTATTGAAAAGAGAAATGTTGTGATCAGAGAGCATAAGCTCTATGGAGCGACTCCTCCTATCAATATCAGCACTTCCCCAAACGGGATGATGTCCATTAAAGTCTCCCAGGATTAAAAAGTGAGACGGCAACTGTTTAATGAGAGCATCAAGGTCTGATTGATCACAGTGCTTTGATGTCATCCAGATTAGAATGTAAACCTCGACAGTTCCATTGCATCAAGGTGGCCATTTTTATTTATGTGTAAGCAAACTGGGTGGAGAATCCTTCTGTTTACGACCACGTCTTTTTTCTTTACTGTCTTTATTCGAGGGGGTCTATCGGCCTCCATGGATCCTGCCCTGGGCCGATTGGGTAGGTTTTGCTGTTGGAAGAGGATTCCAGTGACTGAGGACATGAATGAATGATTGTTTTGCATCTTGGAATGAGAAAAGAAGGTGTACCCAAGGAAATGCCTGTATCCAGAACCAAAGGAAGTGGATCTTCGGATTTGCTGGAATGTGTGTAAGGGACAGAGATGGGTGTTGAAGTTGATTCATCAACTTTTTTTAACCATACGTCCGAGAGTGATGGACAGCAACTTTCGAGCCTCAGGATGAGTAATGTTATGAATCGTTTTCAAATGCTGCACCTCTTTTTCTTCCAACTATTTCTGGCAAGAAAAAAGTAGGATAGGCGAGAGCCATTGCAATTGATGCAATGAGGGTCCATTTCACACTCATAGGCATCATGGTCCTTGCCACTGCAATGAAAACATCTCAAGGAACCATGAAATGACGTTTTTGAGTGACCGAACTGTTGACACTGGAAACATCGAGAGAGTTTGGAATGTATGATCATACAATGCCATTAAGATAACCTGACTTGATGGTGGTAGGTGGACGTGGTGATGTAAATGTCAGAATAAGGGCACTGGTCAGCACTGTAATTCCATCTTTGTGAGTGGAGATACGCCTCACTGCAGAAATACCTTGGTTGGAGAAATCAGTGAGAATCTCCAACTCGGGGATGTTCTTCAAATCCCTCTTAACAGTAACTCCTTGTGACGAATTCAAAGTAACATGAGGTGTAACCTCAGTAGGTGTATCTTCAATCACCTTTGAATGCAAGAGGAGTTCACTGTGTTGAGATGTGGATGTTTCCACCAATATATCACCAGATCAAAGCTTTTTTACTGACTTTAGAGAGCCAGCAAGTCCCTCTAGTCCTTTCTGAATGAAAAAGGGAGACATTTGCTCTAAAAGTTTGTCTGAAAGAGAATGCAGTATAAGAAAATGAGGTACAACAGATGTTACAGATGTTGAAGATTGCTGCTCAGAATCTTCAAGATGTGGTCGTTTACCTATGGACTGTTTTTTCACTATTTTAGTTTTTATTTGGAGGATCCATAACAAAAAAAAGGAATACTTCGCTGCCCACTAACCCCACCCACCATGAAGCCTTACAAGGGGATGCACTACAATGCCAAACAAAGACACTGCAGCAACGCCAGGATTTCGTGAGCACTATACCCAAACAACAGCATTAGACAATGTTCACAACACCTGTTGAGAACATCCAACACTTGTACTTGGTTGACCCTACCCCAAGTGGACCAGCCAACCGACCCAAGGGGGGCCTCTCCAAGGCTGGCAGTCTACAAGAATTGAAAGCCAAAGTGGTGGGTTAGGGTTGGACCCCTCAACAACCAGGATCCTCTCCTCTCCTTCTTGGGTCATCATGCACAGCAAACATGTGGGTGGATGTTTGGATCCCAGAGGATGTAAACTGAAAAAAAAGAACCTTCTGTGGGAGGTCCCCTCACCACATACAGGAATCAACACAAAACAGATTGAATAAAAGTAGTTTTCCTTGCTTTTTAAGATATTAGGCAGTATCTTAAGTTACTTTAATGTACACACTATACTTTATTATTATAACTCAATTATTTAATGTGATGGTGGTCTGTTGATTGTATGTATCTGTTGAACTTTGTGACCTTCACTTTCTGAATTATAGAACAGTATTTTGCTATAAAAGATGCTTGATTAACAAAGTTGGGATGGTTTAGGTCAGTAGATGTATTTCCTAGTGCATTGAAATTTTGCATAACCAAAAAGTATAGCTAGGAGTTTGTAATGTCCATTGAAATGGTGTTGAGACCCTTGTTTTTTAAGCAAGAGTTTAGAAAATAATAATGATAGGAACCAAATAGTTATGACCCATTTCAAACTACTCACCTGGCTGATTATATAATTAATTGGACTTCACCTGAACTTGTTTCCAATACACATTATTAATATTTATGATGAAATTCTTGGTCATTTCTGTTTCTTGTTTTAAATTAGTCAGTAGTGATTTTATTTCTTGTATATGCTGAAATATTTATTTCAGTATGTCATGAAAGGATGGAGTTATGACAACCAGCCTTAAATCAAATTTCCTGTTGACCTAAATGTATTTGAAAACAGGCTGATTTTCTATCACGATTAAGATCCATTCTTTGGTGATGCATTATGTGTTTGGATTTTAACTTTTTTATAATATTGTCCTGTTTTACTATATTTTTTTAATATAACATTTTAGAACAACATGGAACCAGCTAGCATTCTCAGCTATTCCATCCTGTAAACTATCAATAAATATTAAAAAAATAAATAAAACTAGCCTCTTATCATTCATATTCCCATCAAACTTTCTCTTAAACTCACTTAAATTTACTGCCTCAACAAATATGAGGGCAGCCCATTCCAAAAGTCAACCACCCTACAAGAGAAAATAAAACTTTCTTAGGTGAAGATCATTCCTGCCCTGCCAAAAATTTGTGCCCCCCCCTAGTCCTACTATTCTCACTATTAAATATGAGAAAAGGTGATGTATCAACACTATCAACTGAAACACCTCAATCAGATCTCCCCTCCCAACTATTTTTCAAGAGAAAATAATTTGAGAGATTTCCACCTCTCCATACGAGGCACCATTATAGTAACTTTTCTTTGAACCCTTTCCAAGAAGTTAAATGTCTTTCCCAAGGAAAGGAGCTTAAGACTGGACACAATATTCCAAATGTGGCCCAACCAGTGACCTATACAATGTTTACTTTATTATCTACTATTTATTAAAAAAATAAAATAATGGTAGAAATCTATCATACAAAAAGTGCTACCTATTCATATTTGAACTGTATGAGAAAGTATTTATAACAGTACTTTAAGAATATGCAAATATATTTACTATAATTATGAGTACAAAGTTTTCCTGCAGTCTCAGAGTTCTGATAATATTTAACAGGAAGTTCTTTGGATCCTCTTCTGCAATTTAATTTAAATACATTAGTTGTAAGAATAAATTTAGTATAATGTTCAACTTAATCACAGTCTCAGACATTTTCTTTAATATAAAGTGAACCATGGAAGTTACATTTATTTCTAACCAAATGTTCTTTGAAATAATATTTTAATGATTAAGATGTATATTTTTGTCTTACATTGTTGTTTAAATGCCTTGAATGTACTTAAAATTTAATTCTAAATTTCCAGTCCTCATTGGAATATTGCATTGTTTTTACCAGCACACAATTTATTTTGTATTCCTTGCTTCTGTCTTTTTCAAACAGTTATTTCACACTTTTACAACAAGTTCACATTGGCAAATGTATGTAACTGCTAAGACATCTGACTCTGCTCCACTCATTTATGTAGCAATTCACTCTTATGATGTATGAAAATATAATAACTATTTACTTATATATTTAACAGTCTCCTCTATTCACACCTACACTTTTTGACATGTACACACCCTTAGATGATTCAAAGTTTGGATATGACTCCTTTGTACTATCCCCTGGGCCCAATACAAGCTTCTCATACTATTCTATTGATATCTACTAAGGTTTGAAGGCACTCTGAGGAGTGACATATTCAGCATTCAGATCTGGCCTCTCTATTTCATTCCCTGAGAGGTGTTTTTCATTTGTTGAATGGGCCAATCACAATTTACAGAGATACTTGAATTTATAAACTGTTTGTGCAAATTTAAGTTTTAAGTCAGGATTTACAAAAACATAATTAAACTTATGTTTACATTTTAAGTACTTGGACTTGAGATCTATAAAGTACATTGATTCTATCATTGCCAAGTGAAAGGTTTAAATCAAGGAGAATTATATCTGTGTGTGTGTGTTTGAATAGATCAAATATACTGGACTAAACATCTCATAACCAGTTGGATACTTACTGATAGCTCAGTGACTTTATTCATACAAAACGAATCACTGTAATGCAAACAATGACACTCGTGAAAATATAAAAGACTTAGACCATACACTTATTTATATAATTTGTTCTTTTATACAACATATTTTGGCATTGCAGAGTGTAAAAAGTACTGACAAAAGATCAGCTTTAAATAATTTTGTATTTTACAGTTGCTTGAGAAGCAACCATATTTATTTCAACAAAGGTGTCATTCTACTTTATTATAAATTAGTGTTCTTCAGTTATATAGCTTACTTGAAACCTAACAAATTGAGAAATGCATTAACTTTAATTTTTTTGCTAATAAGACCCAGATCAATTTACAGTAATTGAGAAAAATTAATTATTACTGTCACAGACATTCAATACAATTTAGTGTGCAGTATTTGCATTAAAGGAATAAGATACTACAAAAAGGAAAAAAAAACTAATAATAGTAGATTATGTTTCAACCTCTTAAAGATGTTTCAAACACCTTTAAACATCTACCACATATGGTTACTATTTAATTTCAAATACCTTTACAAATTTTACCATATATTATTACTATTCAGTTTGATAACTTTAAAAAAAAATCTAACATATACTGCTACTGTTCAGTTTCAGGTACTTTTACAAAATGTACCATGTACTGTTGCTATTAAGTTTCAGATACCTTTATAAGATCTACTTAATCTTCACATGACTTTGATTCTGTTGGACATAAGACATATTTATAAAAAGCTGGATAGCACAATAAGATAAGAATATAAGTAAAATGAAATGTAATTTATCTTATGTATCAATATCCATATGTTTAAACATCCATCTGTGCTTATTTTGAGATGAATAATAGGCACTTTCATCATGTTTGTAAACTTGTGTTCCAATGACAACTAGTGAATATCTTATTTACAAATTTAATCAATCTTGCTTACTTAAATTAAAATTATGAAATCATTCCAAGTATGTAGATACATTACACAGTTAATCTACATTAAAAAGAAAAACCAATCTACATCAACATATACCAATAACAACGTACTATTTTAACTAGATGAAATAAAAAAAGGGTTCACCAACAATTAAACTTGAAATATTTTAGGAAACAAAGTCAATGTCAGAAGCTGAAATAATGGATAAATAACTGACAAATGGTTTTAACATAACATTATTTTCAAGATAGTAACATTTCAGAGAAAGACAAGTATAATTAACTTTAAAAGGGTTCAGTTAACAAATAGGAGAAACAACCACCTATAACAAAATTACAATTGAACAAGTTTCCATTACAAAAATTAACACAAACACTAAAAATACTAGAAATTATGAAAGACTTTCATATATTTCAAAAACACAAGGGTTTAATTTAAACATGGTTACAAAGATAGAGGGGCAAAGTGCCCCCAAAAAAGTAGTTATGTGTCAGTTTATTAATTATTAAGACTGATTATAAATACAGATATACTGGAAATTAATATCCCTGCCAACAAAGTAAGCACCAAAATTACATCTTTCAAGCACAACAATAACTAAAAAATTTATGTTGGATAAACGATACAAGCATTAGTTTTTTTTTTTTTTTAAAGATATTTCACTGGAATTTATGTTCATAATCTATAATAAATCCATATAGCTTATATAACATTCAACAATATATTGGCAAAATTCTTATATACAAAGAAATTCTAATGAAAATATGATTAAACTACATATCATAATTGCTTCTTGTCAATCTTCCAAGAAATAATTTCAGAATTTCAGTAATATACATTTAGTCAAAAACAACAATTATACTAAGCTCATTTTGTAAACAGTTTAAAACATCTTTAACTATACATTTAACAAAAAATATAAATATAATTACAAATACTATAAATTTGAAATTTCAATACCCATATGTTTACTACTATATGATTACCTTCAGGTAAAAAGCATTGAATGCTTATAAAAAAACATTTAAATTTGATTTATTAGAACACAGAGGAACCACCTGCAATGCATTTAAGTACTATGATGTAGCACATATCTACTAAAAATATTAAGTTCGAAATTAAAGTGCCATCTGGATCACAGAAGGTGTCATTGATATCTCCTAATATTTTTCCTTCTCAGTGAAAGCACTTATTCAAATTATAACTTAGTACCAACCTATTAAATATGATTTCTTAGATTAATAAGTTTCAAAAAACTTTCTTTTATTTCAGAATTTATCTTTATTGTTGATCAAAATGTTCCACTTTGTACATTTCAATTAGATTTATATTTCTAGTTGTTTTTGTTTTATTTTTCTGATTATAATAGCCACTACTTCTGACTATCAATCATAAAAAAACGTGGCTAAAACTGAGAAAAAGTTTATTGGCAACCAAGGACTTCATGTAATTTTGAAACAGGATCATTACCTTTGTCAGACTACATATTATTGTTGCAAGCGTTGTTCTTAATAAAGATTAATTTATACTAAATAAATATAGTTTGTTATTTGTGTATATTGTTTCAATATGATAAAGATAATAATAGTATTCAATAAATATCACCTAAACTTAACTACGTTTGCCTGATGTCTTGTTATGTACAGCTCTACAGGAGATCTGACTAATCAGTATCTTGATAAACCAGGATTTACTGCTTATACCATTCCATTTATTCGACATTAACATAAACAGTTCTATCCAATCATACCTAAATGATGTATATAGTTATTTTCAAAGTTGAGCTTCCTTAAAAGATATTCAGAAATTTTGTGACATCATAAAATGGTGGTAAAAAATAAAACAACTAATATAAAAATGCAATTAGTGAAAAACAAGCCATAGTATGATAGTTTCGTAACAAATGTAAAATTACCTTTGGGCTGGGTAATAAAAAGAAAACAACTCAAGAAACTATAAATGTGTTGTTCATGAGCAAAAGTTCTGAGCTGAGAGAAAATTAAAGTTTGAATATTTTGTTGGTTTTTTTCCACATTATCCTAAATATATGTTACAAAATGACAAAATATCAATTCTAAACTATCTTTTGAGTTACAAAGTGTTGAAATACACTTATAATTATTCTTACTTAAATTTTGAAATCTGATGTGTAAGTGAGTACTTGACACTTGAAAAGCTCTTTCTCTCTGATCCAGATATACTTGTTCACATCAACTATTAGTTAATATTTCAGTGTTGACAGATAAATACCCCTGCTATATTTAAATGATACACAGATTATCATTATTTTTCATACCTTGATAACCTGTGGTTATAAAGTTTTGCATAAAACTTATTCTTACAGCTAAAATATTCCCAAGTATAAGAAGACATTTCAAAGTTCTAAACACTTCTGTTGTTATATTTATTTTTACTCAAAATTTGTAAAAATTAGAATAATTTTCCACTTATGCTCTTAGATCGTGCTGAAATGGTGCTTTTGTAATAAAGTTTGGGCCTTTGAAAATAACCCACAAAACTTTTAGATTTTCGAGTTGAATGTTTCTTTTTTCTTTCATCATTCACTACTGAAGAATGACCAATCTCCTTTTCTTTTCCTATGGATGAATAAACTTTCAACTGGTCACTGAACATTTGTGTATTCTTATCATCTACAACCTTCTGAACATACATTTCTACCCATAATGGGCAATGCCAACTCGCAGGTCCACCCAATATCCATCCATCTGGTATGGCAGGGTGGTTCAAGCCTTCATGAACAACACCCCAATGTCCTAACAAAAATTTGAAGTAATAAAAACAATTACAGAATTCATCAATTGAAAGTTAAAATTAATTCATAAAGTATATTATTTTTAAAACAAAGGTTACAGAGAATGAGAAAAAAATGAAAACCTTGTATTAAAACAAATAATAAGAACTCAATGATACATACAACCCATGTAAGTCCACATTCTGCAAGAATCAGTAATAACTATTATTATTTTGAAAATATTACATTATTAATATATATAGGTAAAAAACCTTAAGTAAATGAAAAAATATTGCTTTAAAAAAGAAGAATGATCATTGAAAAATAACCTCTTAAATAAACTAAATAAACTAATGGATTTCAGATGTTTCTTTTGGCCACACAATCATCAATTTTAATATACAGAAAGACACTGGCACCTCTGATAGCTTAACATTAAGGAAAACAGTGACACTTATCAAGGTAAGAAAATAATTTATTTATAAAAGCTTTTGGCTCCTGTATAGAACCAAGAATCTTGCAGAGGTTATTTATATGTAAATTTCTCAGAAGTTTCTTTTTAATGTTAAAATACATTAACAACATGAATTTCATACCTTGTTTATTCTAAATACATGCAGTTTATTTGTTTAAGAGCAATAAAAACAAGTTGAATATAAGAATATTTCTTGAAACAAAAAACAACTGTTCAAATTAAAACAAAGTATTTGACATTTTTAAGACTATTTTAATCAACAATATTAGAAAATAAATATTTAAATAAATTCCCTCAAATCAACTTTCATGTTTATGATTTGATGTTTGTTTGCAGTATTATATTTGGTAAAAAAAACAAAATCATTCATATTAACCTGCAGACCATATGTTAATCTTTATTGTAAGTATCAGTATTAATTTCAACTTTTTGCATTCAACTGAGAATGAAGTGCAATTTATGGTTCACAAGTCATTCCATTTCCAGTCTGAGCAAAGCTCAACTTATGAAAAGAGAAGGAAATGAGGCATATTCTCTTCACAATTCTAAAACAATGAATGATCCTTTAAGATATTTGAGATTTATGTTTTTTTATAATGTAACATTAATACTGACCTGTAAATGTTCTTTCAAATTCACAACTTGCCCAGAAATGGGTATCCTGCTCTTTTGTTTTTAAATTAGTAACTGTGCTAGCTGGCACCAGGTGACTAAAGCCATGACTGGTTAAGGCTTCTAATGCTGAAATAAAACAAATTTATTTGTTTTGAAGTTATGTGCCATTACAAAATATAATAGTTAATATAGGTAAAAAACTAAAAAGTTTTCCAAAGTTTAGAAAAAGATAATTTTCAGTAGTAAAATTTACATAGCTTTTATGAAAATCTAACTGTCATACAGTTTTGTTTTTAAACTTTATTCTTTCAATGTTATTTCATTTGTCCACTAGTTTTGACACTGTTATCATGGAATAGAAAAAGATGAAAAACAAACATAATAAAAGGAAAATATAAAAGAAAAAGTCTAATGAAAACAAGCAACAATTAAAAGACAAAAATATAAACATATAAATGCAAGATCAAAACTACTTAAATATGCAACAAATGTTCAAATTTTCATTTCTGCCAAATTTAACAACCATCTAACATGGATGAGGCAAGTAGAAGTTTTACCAACCGGGATCTGTGGGAGGAAGATAAAAGTCTCCAACTATGATGACATGTTTTTCTTCTGAAAAGAAAAGTATGTTATTTAATATTTCTACACCTTCAATGATGAATAATAAAAATAAAGAGATTCTAACCATATATTGCTGTGTTGGTAAATATGGATGTAGAATTCAATTTCAGTTTAATTATAAACTTTTCTAAAAGCTTAAAAGGTTCCTTTAAATAATACAACTGCCACACCTTAAAATAAAAAATGACAATTAATATTTGTTACATACCTTCCACTATGTTTGTGTGTGTGTGTGTATGTAAAATCCAAAATATGCCTATAGTTTTAAGCAGCACTTCAAACTAAATAGTTTATTCACAATAACATTTTATTATGGAAAACATCCAAAATGCTTACAACAAAGTAAAGAAAAAGTTTTCTAAAAAGGAAGTAAATATAGGATTGGCCACTATCGATCCTACAAAAAAAATACAAGAAAGATAGTAGTGATGGCATTTGTATCACTCCAACATAATAGCACAGACAAACATTGCAGTAGAATGTTAAAAGACAAAAAGAGGATAAATTCAACTGAACTGTGATTGAACAGTAAAATAAATATATTGCTACATGTTAATTCTTGCATGTGCTATTATGTAGGGATAAAGCAAATGCCATCTCTACTATCTTATTTGTACTGTTTTTAAAGAATTGATATTAGCTATCTCTACACTTTTTGTTTCAATAAACATAGGAAGGTTTATTTATAACCAAGTTCTAATTACAATGAGATTCAAGCCATAACATCTATTGTTGGCCAATAATTCCTGTTTCATCTTGTACTAAATTTCTGTAAGAAAGCTAACATTAAGAAAAGATAACAGCATCATTTACATTGGAATTATTATTTTTTACAATTACTACTAGTTATTAATCATACTTATAAAAATGGATACTACATTTGAAACTTGTCACCTCAGTAAAATTTTGTGACATTACTGTTTTGTTTTTTGAGTTGTGATGTAATAAAAAACAGTAAAAACTATGAAAAATTCAAACATTTTGCTGTGATAACTACAGGCATTCCCAGAATTTGTGACTCAGTCATTAAATATATATTGTTATAAAAGGAAACACTGTTTAGTATTGTAAAGTTCTGATGACCTATTGAAAAGATATTTAAAATATCATTTTGATGAACAACCTGAGCCATACCTACACAGACAGTGCCAACACCTGCTTGATACTTATTAAAAGAATGAAATAACAGGAATAAATATAATCTATTTCTGTACATGCTGTATGACTTTCAGATACAATTTGCTTTGGTTACTTTTCAAACTTTAACAAAAAAAACAACTGAACATTTACCTATTAAATGTTCAGTCAAACATTCCATTACTTCAGTTAACATTTCTCCTACTTTGCCATTAAGATTATTTTCTTTCAGGTGACGATTAACAATTGTGAGGCTCATCCCATCCACCTAAAGATATAAGAACAAGTCTCTTGAATTGTTCCAAATATAAAAGATATTCTAAGTGTGATATTTTGTATGAATACAATTTAATAACGAAAATATAAAATCTCATCAATGAACAACTGCTGTGAACAAGGCTTAATACACATTTTTCTCAATAATTTCATGTGGATTTGTATTATACTCAAATAAAGCAGTATATTAAAGCTCTTTAAATGATTTTGTCAAACCAACATAAAGCAATAGTTCAGAGCTTCATCTAAGACTAGACCACAACAATCTAACATTTTAGGTCTAACTAGATACTTTAGTGAAAAAGAAGATAACAATCCATAGTGAAAAAATATGTAGTACTTTTAGCAATAAAGTAAGAGCTTTGTATTAGTTGTTTTATGGCCAAATTAAAACATTTTAAGATTCTATCTGGGATTCTTTTAAAGAAAATAAATTACTAGTTTTTTTGAAGTAATAGTTTGTAGCTAGCCAGAATCATTTACATTCAACATTAAACATTTTAGGGCTTCATGAAAAGGTCATTACAAGGTTGAAATAAAGTTCTTCAAATTTTCAAATACTTTAAAATATTTTATTCCAGCATCAAGTTACTGTTCTTAATAGTTTATTTAATTAGACAATATTATATTTTTTAAATAAATTTTTGTTCACTGTATTACAGTTAACACGTTCATTTATAAATATTATTTGAAGTAAGAACATATGAAAAACAAAGAGTAAAACTTACTGCTGTTTCTTTTTTAACAACACACAAAAATTAAAACATTTTCAATTTTTTTTGCTAACTATGTAATGTGTTTTCAAAAGAAAAAAAAAAGAGGAAAACAAACCTTGAACTTTCCTACACACAAAGTAAGCAAATCAAAATGTCCAGCACTATCTTCTGGTAAAACCAATAAATGTGCATCTTGAAGTTCAATGCTGTGGCTTGTGTCAAACAAAAAACCACAGGACTGGTTACAGAAAAAAATATTTTATTTTAAAATCAATATTCAGCAACTTTAAAACAAAATATTATGTCAATTACTATTAGACCAAAGAGGTATGTGAATAAGGTGAAAAATAGCCATTACCAAGATTTTTTAAAAGACTAAATGAATAAAAGCTATTTTTTATAAAATTATGTGAAAAGCCTTCAAGTGGATCATAGAATCAAGACACATGGTAATACGTTGTGCAACTAATACAACCTGCTGTGTTATTAACAGGAGTGACAGTTTAGTGATTTTCCAACTTTTGTATCTCAGACTGTGGTAATTCAAACTAACATATATTTTCTGTGGATGTGCTTTTCTGGACTCTTACTTCACATAACAAATTTCAAGGTAATCTATTAAGAAGTAACTGGGATGTAACACCCCCAATTTTGATCCAATTTGTCCCCTGCCTTTTTTTAACACCAAGAGTACAGAAATTGTATTTGCCAGAAAAACATACTTAACTTTTAACATTTTTAAATTTGATACAAGAATAAATAATTTTACCCTATAATTATAAGTCTCATTTGGTGTAAATATCAACCACACACACAGTTATTCAACAAAAATTGCTCAAATTTTTGTGCACATCTGTGCAAAAAAAAAAATCAAGTGAACTAGTTTGGTCTAACATTTTTTGCTCCTGTTTCACCCAATAGTAAAAGTGTACCATTTTTAATTTTTTTTTCATTTGAATTAAAGACGGCTGATTCAGAGCAACATAATTTTGAGTTGAAATGATCTGCAGATGAAATAAGTATTGGTTAGGCTAAGCAAACTAGGTTAGCAGTTTTTAACTCCAGTTTTCAAAAGTATCATACTGATAGACAGTTATTACTGATTATTAATTACTACCTTTTCAGCATAGATGTATTAATTTTATGAAATTATCTTAATTGAAAAGTATTTAGCTTCATATAATATTAGCTTAAGCAATTGGCATAAATAATGATGCTTGGTACTTTTGTACTGATTGCATACAGGTGATCACAAGAAACTGTTAACCTAAATTCCATGGCATTGCTATAAAGAAAGCTATCAACACTGTTACAGAGAGGAAAACTACCACCACGTATTATAACAAGAATACAGTTAGTTCTGTTAAGTAAAGATCCATTCCAAAGAATAGGGTTGTGATCCTAAAGCTTATGTGGGTTACTATCAAGTATTACTTTCTTGCTTGATGTGGTTTGTTGGTGTGTATTAGCAAAGAGTTATGATATCTTACCAAAAATACTTCAGGTGTGAAACAAAAAGTGCAGCCATAAAAGGATTGAGCATGCAACTTAAAATAATGTAATTAACATTTGCAGCAAAACTGACAGCTAAACTTGTAGCAAAGATGCAAATTTTACAAAAGTTTATTCATTAGTTAGCTAGATAACTTATCTTGTTTTATTCACAATAATTCCCCAAGTTGAGCAGAAAATATGTACTGGCTATCTAATGAATGAATTTACTATTTACATAAACTATTTTATAATAAATGTATTCCCTTACATTACTTCTTTCTCAGCAGTACTGAAGATTCTAGACAGAATATATACATGCAGGTTAATAATTTATTAGGTTGGATGTCCATTTACAGTATAATGAAATGACGTACACTTGTTCTCATGGGGAGTTTAGGTAAGGCACTGCTCCACTTTCCTCGTTCACCCACCCAGTTACAGACTTGTTTCTGCTGGGGGTTATTCAGCTCAGTTGCCAACTAAAAAAATTATATAATACACAGGTAATTTCAATTAACTTAAAGCTTACCATTAGAATAAATTTTAAAAGTGTTACAAGTGTGATTGAAAAACAAAACTGGCAAGAACACACACAAACAAGAAGTTGTACATGAAATTTTTACATAACAATTTTGCTGTCTTTTCTACAGTCTTAGAAATTATTACCTAATATAAAACAAGACAACTATTCTTTCTTTCCAAAGATTTATCAAGCAATCAATACTATATTCTAAACAGTTACATACACATATATACTCAAACATCTATTTAACATTATAAAATGTTGAATATAAAATGTAAAATTTGAAAACCTTCAAATTTATTTTCAGAGATTGCGTAGCTTAAATCATCAGTAATTCTAACATGAGTACATTGAACTATTTACAGATTCCAAAGATATGTTTGATCTCATTTCAACCAACACACTTATTTTCAATGATCACAAATGTGTTTCTCTCACACTTACTTACCACCTATTCAATGTGCAAGGAACTTGTATATTGCTCAACAACTTTCACACCATAACACATAATAACATTATTAATTAGATGTTTCATAGTGAATCTCTAATTTCTTATGAACAAGACACTAATATTAAAAATGTATTCAGTCAGAGACAACTTCTGAATAACATGTTCATTGTATGACTGAAACTGAAATACAAACTTGTCAGAACAGCAAAAGCAACCCTTACCTTTACACTGATCATAAAATATTTGACAGCTATTCAATTAATATCTAAAGTTTAAACTATTATATTAGTTGCAACTACTGTAACCATATTTACAAACACATAGCTCAGTGCCATCAAAAAAGCTAGTCATTCCATTGACATTTATAAAAGTGAATGCTCTACAACATTCATTCTCGTGTTTCACAAAGCTGGGCAATGGAAAATTTGTACTCTGGCCATTATAAGCATCAAAACTCAGTTTTTAGTGTACAACCTCCAGAATTACTGCTAAGCCACTGAGGGTCTTGCCCTATGACATGTTCTTTCTTAAACCAATCATAAAATCAGAATCAAAAAATAATTAGTTTTCAAATAAGGGTGTATATGTCCTATTAACAAATGTTTGAATTTTTTAAATCATTATTTCCTTAGTTTTAATCAGTGCTTGTAATTTTTTTACCACTACATTATTGTTTGAAGTTTGTTTCTACCTTGTAAAACATTTTCTTGTATTTTATATTCTATTTAAAATGTCTTCTACATTATTAAATGAAAGATTTATTTTTGGCTTTCAAATATTTTTCACAAACATTGCTAAGGAAATAAAAATTGATTTAAAGATCATTTAGAGTGATTTATCTATTTCTTTATTTTATCAGAAGTGCCTCTCTGAGTATCCCAATTGCTATTCAGTTTTATTAACCTACTGAAAGACTCAAACGGAAAATAAAAATCCCACAATTAAGTCTCTTTTAAAAAATAAAACTTACAAAAGTAGATAACTCAATTTAAAAATAATTTAAAATAGTATTGGTAAAAAGTTTAATGCAAGAAATATCAAAACTGATATTTTAATTTTTTTTTACTTAACCCAATCACCATTGGCCACTAACTTATTGTGTAGCCAATACAAGTATTTCTATATTTTGTTCCAACAATAAAACTAGTGGATGAAAGTGTTTGAAACTTCATAAGAACTTTCATAAGTGTGTGTAGTTCAAGAAACATGAAGTACATTATTTATAATAAATTTAATTATTTTTGCATTATGATCTTTAATACTTTTGAAATGGTATTTATAAGATATGATTATTACATTTATATTTGTTCCAGATGTAAACTTCTTACATTTTATGTTTCAGTACATTATTTTGAAATCTCTAAAAGCTTTTTATTGCTCATAAAATGCAAATTTTGACTATTATTAATTTTTTAATAACCATGTACTCTCCTTACAGTTTCAAGTAATATACAAGATACAAAATATTTATAAGTAAATCTAGATAAATAATGAGTATTTTTTATTTTTAAATAGGATTTTACATTTATATACATATTTAAAAAAATACTTTTGTTTCATAAATGTATCTTTATTTCAAGTTTATGTTTCATTGCAGCTGTACGTTTGTTTATTGTGCCAAAAAAATTGTGAGGTAAGCAGTGTAAACTTCAGATATTTGCCATAAATTATCATATCTGTTAGTGGTCATTTTCATTCTGTCCAGCAAATATACATTTGAATATTACTGTAGAAATGATAGTAAGAAAGGTTTTCAGTACCTGAATATTATTTATTTGAACTTTCAAACAAGTTTATTTCAACATATGTCCTAGTATGTTGCCTCGTATCACAGACAAAAATTTAAATGCTACTGCCAGTGAAAGTATTAGGTTGTCCAGAAATGAATGTTGTTCCTGAAGTGCAAAGTTTGGAAAAGTATAAATCAGTGTTTAAAAACATGTTTTAATCAAAGTAAACACCAGTTGCCTCAATACACTTTTTCTAACGTGTAACAATGCTGTTTATGCCCCTGCTGTAGAAGTCAGAGTTTCTATGGTCAATGAACTCTCTGAAAGA
Organism: Tachypleus tridentatus; assembly: GCF_004210375.1. NCBI lineage: Eukaryota > Metazoa > Arthropoda > Merostomata > Xiphosura > Limulidae > Tachypleus > Tachypleus tridentatus. The sequence continues at coordinate 53,577,294 of NC_134825.1, forward strand.
GTCTTCTGCAACTGCCTGGTTTTTAAAGTGTTTATTGTTTAAAACATTGTCAAAGTGCTTGAAAAAATTAAAATCTGTAAAGGAAAGGTCTGGATTTCAAAGGTAGATGAAGAAGAACCTCGATTCCCAATTCAATCAATTTTTTGAGAGTCATCCTTGACAGATCTCATAATGCCAATTTTGTTGATCTTCAGTCAGCTCATGTGGAACCCACTTATCCAATTGTTTTGTCTTTCCAGTCACACTCAGGTAGTTGGCATGTTTGATTTGCTTGTGTCTACAGATGGTTTAAATTAACACTGCCTGACCCTAGTTACATGATACATACTGTTACAATAGATTACCAAAGGACACAGACAAAATAAATTACAAAGAAAATCACTTGACAGCACTTATAAGATTAGTCCTGGTGACATTCCTCTCATTATAGGCAAAATTTATATTGGAATTTCAAACTTAGGTTTTTTAATGCATTTAAACTCCAACTGTGAGAATGTTGTAGCTTTCCCTCTAGTATTATTAAGACAAATGCGTTTAGTTTGTTTCACAACTAGCACATGGGTTTTATTGTTGTCACTTGCATACTGAGTTTTAAACCCTTGGCAAAATTTTCGAATCAGCTTTTTATTATACATATTTATATTTATATTTTTAAAATATACATTTATTATATTAATTAGGCTATTTTAATTATAAAGTAACAGAAGTGTGGATCTTACTACAAAGGAAATTGAGAAGAAAAAACAATTCTTATATGGTACTAGTAGTAGTACCATATCACATAAGGTAATCATTTTAAATACTGAATTACATTTATATTATGAATTAAATATGAAATTATGCTAAATTATCAAACTTAAAACTGCTAATTTAAAATGCAAAAGAATATAAAAATTATAAACTCTCGTGCTAAGCCTAATTCATGAAAAGACCATGCACTCATCATTCAGTAGATCTTAACCCTAACATTTGTGAATCAACTTTTCCTAAAAATATATCTACTTTGAGTTAATTTATATATAATTTATTAAGATAAATGATATAGCATGATTTAAGCTAATACAGAAAAATAATAAGTCACATACATTTCATGCAGTTTTTTTCCAGATGCAAGTTTTCAAAGGCTTATAAAAAAGTACTATTGACCACTACTAAATATAACTTTTACATAAAATGGCTGTTATTATAATAAGCACCACCCAAATTCATATTGTATAATCCAGAGAATAATGTTTCGTCATGTACCTTGCTTATCATCCTATGAATCTGTGAAGTACAGAGATTGGAATAACATGGTAATAAAATTGACACCTTTGACTAGGATTAGCTAAAAGTTTTATAAGGTAAAGAGACTAGAAAAAGGTTTAGATACCAATAATAGATAGCAGAACTAGAGCTAAAGTGCAAGAAAAAAATTTAAAAAATAAAAATGCTTTTCTTAGAGGGTGCTTATTTATAGCCTCAAATGCATATGGGGATTTCTTTAAAACTAAGTTTCTCTTTAAACTTCATTAAATAATACAATTTAGTTCAAATAATTGAATGTTATGCTACTATTTATAAAAATAAAATATGAAATTCAATAAAATGTAAGTTCTCTTATAATTTTTCAGTTGACAAACATGATTTTGCTCTCACCATAAGACAAAACGGCTCTCGTAGGTGAAGGGTTAACATGTGTTTCCTTATAAGATCTTCCTGTATGTAAACATAAAAACACACCATGAAGAGACAGACAGACACACCATACTACTAAAAGTAGAGAGAAACAATGTATCTGAGAAAAGAGGTTTGGTCTCTTCTGTTAATTGAAGTTGACACATCTTTGGTGTTAATTACAGTCTAAACCAGAACTTCAGGAATCATAGGCACAAGGGTGCAAATGAAGACAAAACATTTCATTGTGGTGCTTTGCATTTTCTTCCATTTCACTTGTATTAAATAGGCTGTGTTAAATAGAACTTGAATCTAGAAAAATTCTGAGCTCTTGGAAGTCTGGAACTATTTTTACTTTCTTTGAGTCCTAAATCAAACTTCGTTTCTAGGATTCAACATTTCATGCTTTTTTTTCTCTTTTCTTTCAGGAATGAAATACTGTAGCTGTAAAACACACTTCACACTATTTTGTTTTTGTTCTTTCTCCTGCCCCCAGTAACTCAGCAGCAGGACTGCAGACTTACAACGCTGAAAACCGGGTTTCGATAACCGTGGTAGGCAGAGCCCAGATAGCCCATTGTATAGCTTTGTGCTTAATTCTAAATAATCTTTCTCCCAATTCAAAAAATCAGTATGCATGTTTAGACACATAGGACCAGAGGAAATTAGTTCAAGCAATATTATCAAGTGGTTGTTATTATCATGTGATTGTTGCTGTGAAAGTAAGTAAATATATATAGCCCTCATTTCCCAGTACTAATGGCATTGAAGTAAGGTTGGGCATACCGGGTTCCCAAGTTTTTGAACTGGCTTCTAAATCTGAAAATAACTGTTGAGACCTGGTCTAAAATGTGTTAAAACACTGCTATGAACATGTGGTATACATGTGATAGAATAGATGATCATCACATTTATTAAACAGTAACAAGTCTGTTTGTTGTCTTCCATTCTCAAGGTGATGCTCCTAGAAAATTTCTAAACTAATTCACATTGATTCAGATGAAGTTCTGGGCTGAAAAGATAGTGCATTGTTACCTTTTAAAACTAATAATCTTTCCCCTTAGATGCCCATCAATGTAGTCAGTCCAACATTCTTGAGAATGATAATATAATAACACATTCATATCTATCTATCTGTGATTAATGGAACAAGTCCAATGAACCCATACCATGCTATTATCCTCCACCACCCACAGGTTGGTGTTCAGGTGTTTTTTCTAAACATGTTTTAACTAATTTTGTATTTCTTCAAGATAGCACCTTAAACAAACTATATAACTTTTCTTAAACTGACAAATATCAATAAATCGTCACAAACAAATCCAAATTTAAGTTGTCAGAAATCAAGAAAAAATTAAACATGAAACAATAACTATTTTTCATGTAATGGAATATTTTAGAACTTACCAAAGTAAGAGCAGCCTCTGAAGACACATCTTGTAAGGCAACGAAACTTAAGCTGATCACAAAAACAAGAAAGAAAGGGAAAAAAAGTAAATAACTTCCCCTTCACATACTATTGCTTAACACTGAACTTGATTTTTAATAGTTCTTGAGCTGACAATTTAACAGTTATATGCAATGCAGTTTAAAAAAGGATGTTTTGTGAAAATTCATTTTAAAAACAATTTTTGAAAATATTTTAAAACTATGCAAACATTTTCAGCTAAACAAATAAGACAAAAATAAATCATTTACAAGTCTTATTGTTTTAATAAATGTATGTTTCAGGTGAAGGCTTTTGTAGGAAATTTCCTAAGGTTGTTGTTAGTTAAAAAAACAACAAAAACTTACTAAGCACTTCTGAAAAAATTCCATAATTTTATAGAAATGCACACAAATGCATTAACACTAATATTTCAAAACTTGTTGTTAAAGTCGTACCTAATAAAACACCACATCTGCAATAAAAATGACAATGTATTTACTTCAGATTACAGAGAAAAATCCTTTAACTCTCATGATGGGTCATGGGTCAAAGGCCATGTCATCCAATCTGCCATCTTATATTCAATATTTTATTGAACTACTATTTATAAATTTATAACAATAAGTTTGGAATCAAATTATAGATTATAATTCAAACTTTAATGTATATATGAATTAATTTCTTAATTTAAAATTAAATACTTAAAGAACACATCTAAATAAAGATTTTAGTGAGCCACATGGTATGATGAATGCAGCACTCAGACTGCTTGATTTCATTACACAAGGAGTAAAAAGAAATTGAAGATATAAAATCAATAACAACACAAATTATACAAAATGTTAGAATGTATCAGGGTAAAGAATTAAGCTATTATCATCAGATTGATAAATGATCAATAGAAAACAACTAGGATTGAGTTAATTCTACATACATAAATATTATTTTACATTCAAGTGCTATATGAACACTTAAATCACAGCTTATTATAATGTTTAATGTTCTACTTACCTTAAAGATCAACCTAACAGGAAGTAACTGTGTACAAAATTTAATTGCAAATGCTCTATTTTGATCAAATCACTAACTAAAAATGTCTTCAACTGTATATATTGTTATATTAAATTATATTACAGACATAAAGACCAACATCGTTTTTGAGAATAGTAATAACAAGTTATATAAAAAATTAGCAGAGTTAAATAATAAAACTGATGTACAAATATCACATTCCAAGTAATATGTTGTACAAAACTAAACTGTTTACGAGAATATTGATACATGAAATGTTTCTGTCATTACAGTATGCATACTGTGAAAGTTGGCATTTCTTACACTGAAAATGTATTTCCAGCAGGTACTTGCCACCTCCCACACAAAGGTATTTCAAATCTTATTTCTGTCCTCTAAATATTACTAAGGCATTATCATGCTCAGTGCACCAGTCTATATACTCCACCAATTTCATGCCACTATTAAATGAGTACATATCACATGATTACTCTCCACTAACAGTTCTCTCTGCTATTCTCACTCAGTCCTCACCTTTGAGAATTGGCAGAATCTAAAAGAATAACAGAAGTGAGGATGAAAATTTGTTAGTGTGTGAGAGGAGGTAAGTACCTACTGGAAATATATTCTGAGTAAGAAAATATTAACTTCCAATACAATCTTACCTCTCCTTACACAAAGCTAGGACTCCACACTGCAAAGGTGGAGGGGCCAGAGTATGTGCACAACATTGAAACCAAATGAAAAGTTTCTACCCAGAATGAATGAGTGTGCTCCAAAATGAATCAAATCACACATGGAGCACCAAACTTCTTCTGGAATATTCCCTTAACCATGAAAAAAGGAAATGAACATGGTACGAGGTGGAAAAAAGGTTGTGTAATTTGTTCTGAAAAGTGTAATCCATAGTACAAAACAACCTGATTTAGCTATGTATATATCCACTCTCAACTGAACAGATAAGGTTCCACAACTCATTCCTTGACAAAAGGAGGTTGAGGATCAATCAGTTAGAAACTAACTAAAGTAACATACATATTATGACTAGGGCATGTGGATCACGTTACATATACATACTTTTATGAAGAGGAAGTTAGCATGGAACTGAAACCAGATGAATTTCCAAAACCACCACAGAAGGAGAAAGTACATCAAACTAATCTCAACATTATGCATTATGGGGTCTTGGAGTTGCCTCAACTCAACAGTAAGAACAGAGCAATTTTTGTAACCAGAACAGAAATCTTAAGTCACCCAATACTAAATGCAGGGAAGAGATCCTGCATTCAGAATTATAAGAAATATATGGAACATTCACTCAACCTATGGTTAGGGTAACCTATGTACATCATGTTGCCAATATTACAAGGCAGATGAATTACCCCAAACTCAATCATTGGAGGAAGGAAGGAACCACCTTCAACTAGAATTAAGATTAAGAGGAGGGTGGTCTGATGTAAATAACTCTAGGAACAGTGTAATCCTAATCCCTAGTATCATGAGGAGAATACTGTGTAGGCTGATCCTGCTCCAATCAAATGCCCACCTGGAAATAAGCATTCAGGGGAAATGGATGGAGGGAAATCAGCTTTTCTCTCTTCTCACTGAAAGGATATATTATAATTTAAAAGTTTACAATACACTCAAGAAAAGCCTCAAGGGTTCATTACCCCAGCAACTGAGAAGTGGTAAGGACTCCCTTGTACCATTTGGAGAAAAAGGGGGAAAGTAAATTTGGGATGGAAAGTTTGGAGGGACATTACACTGGAGAAAGTGCAATTGGTGTACATTTGCTATGGTAAGATCCCTATCAAATCACCAAGTGAGGTCAGCTCTGGTTAATTGTTTGATGTTTATTGGCACACAGTTCATGAGACTCAGTGTACAAACTCTGGACTGGAGAAGTGTGGAAAGCTCCCATTCAGGGTCAAAGTTCCAGATGGTGAATAGGGTCCAGCATCTTCAAGGCTGAGGTCCTAGCAGAACCACAGACCACAAACCAGTAGTCTACTTTGGATCAATTAAGAGCATGACAGATTTTTAACACAGAACATTGATCCAATCCCCAAGAGGTAGAATAGAGTACACAGAGGATGCTCAGTACCCTTGTATACTTGATGTGTGAAATGAAGGTCAGCTTACGGTCAATGATAAATCCCAAAAACCTCGTCTTGGAGACCAAAAGAAGAAAAACATCATCATGACGGAGCTCAGGATCAGGATGAATACCCTGTTGGTGGCAAAAGTACATGCAAATGGTTTTAAAGAAAGAAAAGGTAAAACTGTTTGCCATGGTCCACTTCAGTAAATGAGTGAGGGAAATATGAAACTGCCACTTAATAAACCTTGTACTCGACAACTGACAATGTAAGTCTTCAACATAGAGTTCATTTAAAACAGCAAAAGGTGTGTGACATTCAAGACAGAGCCTTGAGAGACTCTGGTCCTTCCCAGGCTTAGAAAAATGGAGCATAATAGCCTTGTGCCAAGCATCAGTAGAAGTATTCTTTTGCCTGATTAGGTTAAAAACAACTAGAAGAGTAAGACAGACAAGAGAGAGATGGCACAGCATCTTGTAGTGAGTATCATTAAGTCCGACCAATCTACTGCCAGACCAAAGAAGAGCAAGCTTGAGTTCCGTCAGTGTAAAGTGGTGATTATAATCATAGAAACAATTAGCTTGAAAGGAAAAAGATGATCTCTTTGCCCGAGTCTTGGTGGCTAAGAAGGTGAATGATGAAAGAGAAGTGCTAGATGCAAGAGAAGAGCGTTCACCAAGAGCATCGAGAATGCTTTGGGCATCAGCAAATCGCTAGCCACCAGAGAGCAAGATCAAAAGGGCAGTGGAAGTATACTGCCAAATGACCTTCTGAATCTTGTCCCACAATTTTGGAACTAGTGGTAGAAGAGATGCTGGTTGTAAACATAATCCATGATTCCTTTTGGCTTTGATGTTTTACTTGTCGAGCATGTGCATGGGTCTGCTGAAAAGCGATGCAGTTTGAAAGTTTGGGATATCTATGGAAGGTATCCAAGGTCTGCTTTTGAGCCTTCCATGCCATTTGGCAGGCAGAATTCCACCACAGATGAGAATATCATGGAAAATGTGTAAAGGTTTAAGAAATAAATTGAGACAATACAGTTGGTCACTGCTGCCACACAGTCATCTATTGATGGCTTACAGATGCCAAGATCAAGTTCAGAGAGAGAGCAGTGAAAATAAAATGGTTGGTCTGGTCCAGCTTCCACAGAGGCATGTGGATCAGGTAGTATTGCCCATGGCCAGTCTCCTTCAAAATGATAGGAAAATGATCACTGCCCCATGGGCCACTGTCAACCCCCCAAGAGAAGTAAGAGAAAAGTGGAGCAGATAGAGATATCAATAGCAGTAAAAGACTGACATGGTGCATTAAAATAACAACTGGTATTGAAGAGAGAAAGGTTGTGATCTAAGAGTATTCACTCTATGTTATAGCCCCTTCTACCTATATCAACACCACCCCAGAGGGGATATTGTCCATTAAAGTCCCCCCTTGATTAAAGAGGGAGATGGAAAGTCTTCAATGAGAGCAGCAAGGACTGATTGATCATAGGTCCCTAGAGGAGGCAGGGAGAGAGAACAAACAGTGATGTAATGGCCCAAGGAAACATGGATAGTTATGGCTTCCAAGGGTGTATCAAGTGGCAAAGACAGGGTGGGCACTGCTGGTTGACCAATAGTGCCACCCTTCCATGCACTTGTTTATCACAGAACCTGTCATTTCAGTACAGAGAAAACTACTGAAAGATGACTGTATCGGCAGGTTTAAGAAACTTTTCCTGTAAGGGAAGACATGCAGGATAATAAGAATCAGAGCCTTGATGTCATCCAAATCAGAGCAGAAACCTTGAAAGTTCTACTGTAACAAAGTGGTCGTTTTTACTTAGTGGAGGAGAAATGGCTGGAGAGTCTTCCTGTTTTTGATCCCATTGTTTTTTTTAGTAGGAGATCTGTCAACCTACATGGATCCTGCCCTGGGTCGAGTGGGCAGCTCTCTGTCAATGGGCATAGATTCCAGGACTAAGGACGTAAACAATTAATCATTCTGCATTTTATGGCTGAAGAAGCTGGATCTTTGGCTCCATCACAAAACAGAATGGTTGGGACAGATGTAAGCATAGATGTTGATGCATCGACTCTTAACCATGGAGGCAAAAGACTCTTCATCTGGTTTGAGAACAACTCTGTTGAAAGCAAGGAGAGGGATGTCGCACTCCCACTGTAGCAGTGGAACAAAATGCAGTGGCATATGTCCGAGATGGAGTGGAGGATAATAACTTCCTAGCTTTTGGGTAGGAGATATTGTTCACAGATTTTAAACATTGCACCTCTTTTTCATCCACCCACATGGGGAAAGAACGAAAGTAAGAGTGGAGAGAACCATTACAGTTAACACAGCGAGATTCCAGTTTGCACTCGTGTGCATTGTAGTCTTTGCCACCACAACAAGCACATGTCACAGAACCACAAGAAGATGTTTTTGAATGACTGAACCACTGACACTGTAAATGATAAATGGGGTTTGGAACATATAACCATATCTTACAGTTTAAGTATCTTGTCTTGATAGTGGCACGTGGACTGAGCAATACAAATGTCAAAAATTAGTCCTTACAAGATGAGATACAGTGCACAGCAGAAATGCCTTGGATGGAAAAAATGAGCCAGGACCTCCAACTTGGGAGTGTTCTTTAAATCCATCTCAACAGTAAGTCCTCTTGAGCAATTCGAAGTTGCATGGGAAAAAAAAAACTTGATGGATATATCCCTAATGGTCTTCAAATTCAGAAGGAGTTTATTGTGTTGTGGTGTTGATGTTTCCACCAGAATATCTTCAGAGCAAAAGTTTCTTACTGACTTGGGGGAGCCAGCATGTCCCTTTAATTCCTTTTGAATGAAAAAGAGAGACACCTGCCCTAAGGATGTCTCAGACTTTAAATACAGAATCAAAAATCACGGTGTTGAATCTGACTGTGAAAGAAGGTTGGCTCTAATTGAAGAACAAAGGACAAAGAAGTGGTCCAAGGGATCCAAGTAGAAGTTTCACTGATTGAAGAGTGTATAATGAAGGGAATGTACATCAGCTCGACATAAGGAAATGAGAGCTTCCAAGCAAACCCAAATCCTCAAAAGAGATAGAACTTAATTAATTGGCATTTATACTCATAACGTAGGTAAATTAATATGTATAATTATACACAAAATTTTCTCTACAATCAAATACTTCGATCTTATGGCTGTCTTAGCACAACCTTTATTGGGCAACAGCTATTGAAGTTAAGCACAAAGTTACACAATGGGCTATGTGTAATCTGCCCACCACTGTAAGTCTGCTTACATACTGCTGTGCCACTGGTAAGCAGGGGTGTAAGAAAAAGAAAACTTGCAAAATTACTATTGCCTCAAACTTTTTAAAAAACTGAAAATATGCATAAACTCTCGAACTAAGTAATAACCAGGAAAAAATGTGTGGAAATTGAAATCTAAAGAGATGTAGTGTCTGACAGACCAAAATAAGGTGCCAGAAAAAAAAAGTTCAAACTGTCTTCTCCTTGATTGTATCTTTTCTCAGTGACGTTGTCAGGCTGAAAATGAAAAGAAATTCCCGTTAAACATTTAAAACTATCCTCCTAAAAATTAAGGTTATACCTATTCTCAGATAAAGCTGAACCAGATTCCTGGTAAGTCATACCAGTAGCTCTGTTGACTGTAATGGAAACTACAGTAGTCAATACACTGAATCATGAAAAATTATAGAATAATTGGACAAGAAAAAAATTCAAAAGAAAAAAACTATTGAGGGAACAACTGAATGCAAACACAGCAAAATTGTTTAAAAAATGAAACAGTAAAGAAACACAGTCATAAATGTTAACCACATGCATAAAAAAACACAAGTCTAAATGAAGCTGTATCAATCAAGAAAGTTACAATCGAGTGGGAATAGCAGAAGCAGCTAGCTGCATGAATATATAGGTGGCTCAACACTACTGGCGGAGATTAGTCACATGATATATACATGTTCAGTAGTGGTGTGAAATTGGTGGTGTATACATACAGATGGGCTGAGCATGATAATTCATTTAGCAATGCTTAGAAGGCAGAAGGAATATTGAGATAGTTTTGTGTGAAAGAAGGTAAGACCATACCAGAATACAAGGTCAAACAAAGTTTTATCATCACAACTCATTTTTATTAGTTTTTCCTTTTTAACAAGCTCTAGGCTAAAATAAACAAGACTTTAGATGGACATACAGTATGTGTTTAAATTTTATGATTGAAACCTTAAGTTTGTATTAGAATTACTTACATCTTGCACACTTACACAAGTTTCCTACAAACTTGTGACCACTGGGATGAAATGCAATATTTTCCTAATATGAATATATATTTTCAACAGATACATCTTGCACAGTTTAGCTACCTCTCTCATGCATTTGCTCAAGAGGTTTGCATGACACTAATCTTAAAGTAACTACCACTTAATTTCGTTAGATTTAATGTTAATTGTGATTATCCTTGATTATGTCATATGACCAAAGCCTTCCACCAGTAAGATGACACATGAATAATAATTCCCCCTATGGTAACCCCAGTGAAAGAGCAACAAGAATAATACCATACAGTCTGAAAGTCTGTCCAATGGGATATGTATCTTGCTAATTCCACAACTAATGATGAAGGGAAGATATCTCTAACTGATAAAGGAATGTGTGAGGGTGAAGCAAGATACTGGGTGCAGGAATGAAGGTCCAAATGTTAAGTAAATAAAGGCTGAACTGGTCAAAGAAGCACAAACAATATGACCCAACAAGGACAGTAGTGTATAAAGTCAAGGGAGGAGACAAATAGTAGAATAGGCATACTGAAATAGGAGAGATCAAGCCTGACCAAGAAAAACAGCCAGAGACAAAAGACAAGGAATAGGGAATTAAATGAAAGGATGCTAAAACATGAGGAGGATAGAAAATGTGTCCATATGGGGTTGTGTTCAATTAAGTGCAAACCTCAGAAAAGACCTAGGGATGCAGAGACTATTTCATTTCTAGAATGCAAACTGGCTTAGATGAAGCCTGTTAACAAAATTTAAACTTTTGGTAAATGACAGATAATCAGACAAATCTGATGTGAACGAGTCTAGGCTGAGGAGTGTACGTCTAACACTTGAAAACAAAGGGTCCTATAATGGGTGGATCTCAGATTACTGCTGTAAGAAAGCCACGGAAGTGACTGAGTGGAACATGACCAAGTGATCCACCAAGAGAAGCAAAATTGGAATGATAATCGCACTGAGGTAGATTGAATGTTTGTCCAGCATTCAAACATCAAAACTCCTACCTTCATTCAGAGATGGCAAATCCTCAAGGAAAAGTTCAAAAATGAGAACAATGGACTTCAGGAAAGAATTGTTTGGGTTTATAAGAGACACTTGGGTGTGTGTACCCTAAAGGAATGATGGGTCCCAAGGAAGACAGTGTCTGCAAAAGTGAAGCCCAAATCTTGGAGCAGGAAGAGAATGAAAAGCATAAAACCTATTGACCAGATAGTAGGCTTTAACTATTTCCCTACAGACTTGGTCAACTTGATCATTCACATGACCTTCTTGTACTTGTATAGTCTTTAAAGATTTGAAACTAACTTGATACAGTGCATATATTTCATAAAATTTGGAAGTTTTTCAGTAAACATTATAAGCCTTTTCCATACAAAAAACAAAACAGATTTGTTCTTAAATATACCAAGTATTCATTTGGAATAGTCTTCATGCAAAGTGATTTTCATGTTAAAATTAAAAATACTTTTCTTCATACCAAATTTCATTTGTGCAATCTCTGAAACCTTTTAAATACACTTCAAATGTTTGTCTTCATCAAATCTATTTTATTTGTTATTTAATCTATTCAAACTTTTACACAAGGTTCATCAATTTGACTGACCTTGTAACTACCAAAAGATAGAGAGAAAAATAAATCCAAATTACCCTTCTTTGACTTCAAATGTAGTGTGAAACTGTATTCATTTATCCTAAGTAGCTTTGAGCTCATAACAGCATACATCTACTTATAATCGAATTTTATCGATTTATTATCCTTTGAACTGTGTCTAACTACTATTTGCCCTATTACAAGTTATAAATCAATTGAGGAATATACAGATCACATTATGGTTTTGAATTACTTTACCCATGAGCTATTCCAAGTTACTCATGTGTTCCTCATGAAATACCTTTTTAATATTATTGATTATTTTATGTATACTAACCTAAAGAGATTTCTATTTTTACATGTTAGTTACTTTTATAATAAATAAAGAATAAACATGAAAACAAGAAATAAAGTATTTACTTGAATATTCTTTTTTTTTTCATTCTTGACTATCAATGACAGTTAATCCTACTTTTTATAACTAATGATAATTGTGCATTATATTTTTATTTACTCAAATAATGCATTAGAATATTTACCTTAAAATCCCAATTTTTATGGTTTGTTTTGTTTTTTGGAACTTTGCGCAAAGCTACACAATGGCTATCTGTGCTAGCCAGCCCTAATTTAGCAGTGTAAGACTAGAGGGAAGGCAGCTAGTTATCACCACCCACTGCCAACTCTTGGGCTACTCTTTTACCAACGAATAGTGGGATTGACCATCACATTATAATGCCACCAAGGCTGAAAGGGCGAGCTCGTTTGGTGTGACAGGGACTCAAACCCACGACCCTCAGATTATAAGTCGAGCACCTTAACCCACTTGGCCATGCCAGACCCCAATTTTTATGGCTTTCTAACTGTGTGACAAGGGTCATTACAAATTAATCCAGGCTAGCCATTATGATTCCTGTGGCAACTAAAGTTGAATTAGAAATGAAATTGAATATTCTGTGTTCAGAGCACAACCTTATATATTATTTGATATATTAAAACCTTGACTTTTTATTGGTTATAAGTATTATATAATTAAGCACAAGAGTTGACAGGTGGGTGTGGCAGAAGGGGTCTGATTTTCTGTTTGATAGCTCTGTAACAAAACAAAATAGAAGGCTATAAATATTATACTTTGTCTGAGCAATGACGATTTTATAGTCAGTAATTAATTTTGTAATTTCTGGGGGTGGGGATAAGATAAAGATGAGAAAATGTGTCATGTTTTTTAAATATTGCTTTATAAATTTAAGAACATAAAACTTATACACTATCAAAATATGAATTATCAATTAATGATTTGACTATACCAATTAGTTCAATATAAAAAGTTTAATAAACTTGTGAATGTAAGATGCTAAAACCTATTGCCATGTGCAGTAAAGGATATATTGGATAAGCATGGCAAGTGAAGGCCCTTACAATATTCAGGAAAACAAAAGAAGCCAGATGCTAAGTCAAAGGGAAAAGTAAGGAACAAGAAGATGTGGAAAAACAATGAATAGAACACAGAATACAAATGGAGGATGGGTCAAAAAGTAACATTTATGAAGGTATCCAATACACTGACCCTGGCCAACTGTAGACCAGGTAGGAAATATCATAGATTGAAGGAGAAGAAAACGAAATGGGAAAATCAGTGAAGAAAAAGGTCAGAGTGGAGATAAGAAAATGACTGTTGGCCCAGAAAATGAGATCAACAGCACAAGATTGTTACCCACAGAACTGTATGTGTTTGACAGTTGAAAAGAAAAGCTATTAAATATACTTCTGATAGAGAGAAGACCAGAAAAACTGGAATGAAATGACCTAGATGAGGGACAGGGATAAAGGGCAGAGGCAAGAAATAGGAAAGAACCTGAAAATATAACAAGGACAAAAGCTGTAAAATATCAGTCTGAATTAACAAAGAGAAACAAACCTCACAAAAGATACCTGAGTAAAGAAAGATAACCAGAAAAATAAAAGGTACAAAAGAGGGATAGAAGGAGTACAGTAAAAAGAAATATAACCCAGTGAGTCACAACAGCAGGTGAAACCTAAGTAAAGACAGAAAGAACACAGAAGTGACACAGGTCAAGAAGACAGAAAAGAGAATGAATGTCTACAAAAATTAATCTGAAGCATGAAGTGCATCAGATAAAAGGTAGAGTTAGGAGAGAGAATACAGGAGAGTAGAGAGAAAAATAATGAAAATTACAAAATGGGGAACCAGAAATGAATCATAAGGTCAGACCAAGATATCCAAACAGATACAAAATATAGAGACTGAGAAAATGAAAGGAAAAAATCTACAATGTCAGAACAAAAGGAGTAAAGAATATGAGAGAGACAAGGCATTTGGATGTGCAAAATAAAACAGCATAAATCTTAATAAAAACAAAGGAGAAAAGACAAGATAAACCCAAACAACTATCAGTACATGAAGTAAAAAACAAGAAAAAAATAACACAGGCAAAAGATAAGGAATGGAGTATACCCCAGAATGAAATCCAGAAATAAATTGGAAAGTTAAGGTCATTTCTCAAATGATAAGATACTAAACAAAGTAAATTAGGTTAAAGTCCTAGTCTAACATATTTCTAACTAAGGAGAGAATAATTAAGCTAATGGGACTAAAGAAGAAGGCCTCATATGTATGTGAAACCCATAATATGTTGAACAATAGCTGCAATGACCTCAACATCTAATGAGCCTCTAGAAACCATAGCAGAACCTAGACCTGTGTGTGAACATCATCACTTACAAAGAACTAAGTTGTCAACATTAGTTGAGAATTCATGACAAAAATTAACACTTTTGAAACAAAAGCCAAAGAAAGTGAAAATAAAAGTTTTGTTAATGATGCAAATCTCAACAAATAGGATTCAGAAGAGAAATGTAAACATGTCTGATTAATATAATGCCAAGGAGAAAAATGAAGTTTATTCAAGCGCATAGATGGAGAACTTTTGTTGTCATCATCATTCACCAACTCAACTAAGATTAAATCATATGAAATTAGGTAGGAGTTGCCTCAAAGCTAGTGGCATGCAATTCTCTCAGGTAGATGTGCAAGGAAGAGAGCTAAACTACATGCAAAGGCAAGTTATGGTCTTGGAATTGTAGTGTTGCCATGTTCTTTGCATAGTTTTAATAGTCTTACATTCAATCAGATGTAAGGTAGACTCACAAGACAACAGTCACAACTTACAGAACTATTCAGTTAAACTTGAAATATTAAAATGTTTAACAACAGTAATTATTGTTAATTTTTGGTACTCAAGTTTAATAAACAGTGAGGGTATGCTTCATATATTATAGGAATTAGCAATTGTTAAATTCACAGACTTAATATGACCTGAGAATGATGGAATTAATCAAACAAAAAATATCAAATCTCAAAATAAAATTTTTATGTCCTAATTTTATATGTGAAGATTGCAAAAAGATTATGAATCTCATATAATGTATGTACTCTACTTAATAAGAACAGACAGCTTGCCAGCTTCTGAATGTAGAGTAATCTTTTTTATATTTCCAACAGTGATGCTTAATTTTTACTAATATCAAATGAATAGAAACTCATACAATAACCTTTTTAATCTACAGTGTGTAATTATTGTTTATAGCATGCCACATGAATAACCTGTATAACAATTTTGTATCTATACCAACAGTTATCAAATCTTCTTTAACTTAATCTTATCATAGTTCACCCTGATTATGAAATACAAAAAGTTTTTTTATGGTTATTAGAGCTTACCTGTTTTCTAGTATTGTTCTACAAATTACTTCTTGTATACCAGGGTTGCAAACCTTTTCTAAAGTCAAACCTTCTAGGTTCCACACAGCAATACGTATAGCTGATTTTCCATTCCTTGAATAATGAAATTTCTCTTCAATGATTGGTCGATTGCAATGATCAGACAGGAAACAGTACAAATTTTTATTTGTTTCATCTAAGTGTCTAATTCTATCTATGTCATATTTACATGGTGCTGACAATGTCCTCCTGTGGTTGCTAATTTTCTTTGTTTTTTTCCTGCAGTTTCGTGGTGTTTCCAAATTGAGGGACATATTCTCTCCATTTAATGTTGGAGGGTTAACAGTGAGAAAAAATCTCATACTGGAAAGTTTTTGGAGGTTAATCCCTTTAACTTTTAATAGGTCATCTACTGAATGGAATGGCCCTTTTCTCTCCCGATGGAGAATAATATTGGCTGCTACCTCTTGACTCACACCTCGTGCAGACATCAACTCAAACATATTAGCTGTATTAACATTAATCATTTTTAATGGTGAAGTCCGAAAAGTATGATGGTTATTTTCTGATACAGCAACAGATTCCAATGAAATATTTCCTGAAGATGCTTGACTTCCTCCTTTAAGACCTCCCCGACGAGAACCAACACAAATTTCAGAGCGAACATGCTCTAGTTTACTTGCTCCAACTCCAGATACAAGAGCTAAATCTTCTACCTTCCTGAAACCACCAATAGCTTGACGATATTCTATAATGTTATGAGCAATGCTGCGATTGAAGCCTTGGAGTGTCATTAATTCCTCCTCAGTAGCAGTGTTTATGTTGATCAAATTCCAATATACATCATTATCATAAACATGGAAGGTTGCACTTAATATTCCACCTTTATTTCTATACAATCGTTTATACTTCCCTCCTTTATAAGGATCAACTTCATTATTAACAGCACTCTTACACTGTCCCATTTTTAATTCATTTTTACATAATTTTCAGTACACAGAAGTTCAATGAGAATACTTCTTTACTGTTCAAAGCCTACCTTTAAGAAAAGAAATAAAAACTGTTATTAAACAAGAAATGAAATCTCTTCAAGTTAATCACAAAAATACACATACTGAATCAAACACATACAATTTTCTTAATGAATTACAGCCAAAACAAGTACTTATAATCAGTTACTTACTTTGTTATTGCAATATCAAAAGATTTTGTTAGAATTAAGCACCTAGGCACCTACCAAGCAAAATTATGCTATAAAATAGTTAATAAATGATAAAACAAGTGATGCAGTTTTTCACACACACATTTATTTTTAATAGTATGATTCCTCTATTCATAAATCATTCATAGATAACTAAAATAATCAGCTTATATTTTAATCCAGAAAAAAATACCTTGTAAAATATAACTTATAAGATACCTAAATTCTATTAAAAAAACAACCTTAAGGCATGTTCTGCATACAATTTGAATTTAATCATGGATGTATTTCCAGAAATTTAAATAAGTGAAATACAGTAAAAATGCAAGGAAATTTAAATAAATAGTTATATAAAACATAGTTATGTCATCCACCATATCTTTTATAGCATTTGACAGATGCAAAACTTTGATAAGCTTCACGCTAATGACACAACACAGTATCCCTACCTAAAGCTTATTACGAACTTGAATGAAGTGTCACAAAAACAGATAAGATACATAAATCAGAATAAGAACTGGATTAATGGACAAAAACAAGGCCATTATCTAGACTATTTGAAAGTGCCTGAATTACTGCAATTTATATCTTGCCATTTGTAGAAAATGTTAGAATGCTATATTAATGGAACAGTTTCATGCAACTCTTTTACCTTAACAAATAAAAATAATACTGTTAACTGTTAGCTTCAATTATTATTCATGTATGTTTTAATTTTAATAATCTTCAAACCATTGCAACATAATGAATTTTTTTTCTTTTGCAGTGGATAGAGCTTTCTAACTTTAGAAAAATTTTCTGATAACAAAACTTTCTGTCCATTCCAATTGGCATATAATTTCTATGACACTTCTGAAAGCAGCAGCATTTGCTGTAATTCAGAATGGTTGTTCTTAAGTAACATAGAATGAAGTTAGAACAAATCTCTTCCCTTCCTGTCTCAAACACTTGAAAGTTCTACTGTCACTACTGTACTACTCACACCTTCGTGTCAATTACATGTGTACACCATATATAACACATTCATTACTTCTTCAATGAATATCTATTAACCTCTCCACAACCATCAGTATAAGTTTTATCATCTCCAACAGTTCTTTCTGCTCAATGTGGACATGAAAGCCATATTCAGTCATATGTCACATTATAATTTTAAATACACTTAATAAAAGTGAAATATGTTGTCTACATAATGCACTGAGGAGCATAGTAGATTGGTGATTCTTACAAGGTCGAATAGAAAACAAAGGAAATTAAAATTAACCCCTTATAAATATTGTTGTATTTTTATACTTTAATAACATTTATAACTTTAATATAGTGCAAATATTTGCAACATTAAGGATTAAATGTTTCCTTACTGTTTCCCTGTATTAACACAGCACTTTAAGCACACATGCATGTGTGTAAATAACATGATTTGCTCATAAAAAGGCCTGTTCCAATACCTTTCTCATAATGTTTACTTAAAATCAAATTGTAGAAAAAACAAAACAAACCTTTTGAGCAAGAATACCTGCAATGCCCACCACACCAAAGATAATGCAAATAATGTTCTAATGTAAATAAACTCTTTAATTAATATACTTTTTACATGTCCTGTCTTGTCACAATAACAACAATACTTCATATCTCCTGTTGTCAATATTCAAACCCATACAAGATTCAGTCAAGTAGGTGAAATGGATAAAAAAAAATATAAACCTACACTGAATATAACCATCTCCAATTGTTATTGTGAATAAGAATTAATAATTCTTATTCGAATTATAAGCAATTCGAATTGTTGAAAGTAAGACAATTTTAAGGCAATTGTCTTATTAATAAGAATTAATAATCTTTATTCGAATTATAAGCAATTCGAATTGTTGAAAGTAAGACAATTTTAAGGCAATTGTCTTATTAATAAGAATTAATAATTCTTATTCGAATTATAAGCAATTCGAATTGTTGAAAGTAAGACAATTTTTTTTTTTTTCTTATTCGTTTCAGGGATAAAAATGCTTTTCTGACCACTGGAATTGAACTTATAAAATTAAAGTTTCAAATTTTTGTTTTTATACATTAACCCCAGCATTATCTTATTTAACAGTTATAAATCATATTTGCATTCAATCTAATAAAAAAATATTATATTCCTTATAATTAATGGTTGTTATTCATTGGTACTTACTTGAAATTCCTTTGACATTTGTACAAAATTATTCAAATTTTACCATTCATAGACTTACATTTGTTTTTAGAGCTTATTTACTAACTTAGCTTTAATTCTTACATGAGAATAAAGCTACTGTTTCATTAATTTGCTGTAGTTATGGCCTAGCTCTTTTATAATTATGGCTACCCAGTTACATAAATTCACATGTAGCTTTCTTAGACTGTTAACTTTCATATTTAGAGTTTTATGTTTGATGGCAACACATAATTAAAGTGGACATGCATTTGGAATGTAATCATAGTTAATCTATCTGGTCAGGCAGTTCCTCCATGTGCTAACTTAAGTTTTAAATTACAACACCTATAATACTATTAATATAAACAGCAGAAAGAGATAGGTATGTTCAGCATTAATGTGGAACTTTTTAGGATTGCCAGTGGCTATTTTGTCATCTTTTTTGGAAGAGCTGCATTGTCTTTTATTTGTACATTTCTAGTAATGTCAGTAAGTGTTAAATGGTTTTTGTAATTTTTTAAGTATTTATTGTTACCAGGTCTCTTCAGAATGGAAGGTACAGATATGTTAGTGGTTGACATGTTATTTATATTAATGCATTATTTGACAACAATGGTTATGGTATGAATTTGATGAAGTATACTATTTCATAAATTTTATCTGTGTCATAACTCATCATAAATGAGGAAAGTATTACTTTCTATTTTATTATTTATTTTGATATTATATATTATTTATTATTTTCTAAGATATGTCTGCTTATTTTTCAGATGAATTGGAAAAACGATAAGCCTATTTTTCAGGTGTTACTTCTAAGACAATTGTGGCCAGCCAAAAGTAAAAGTCCTTTCCAGTGTTTCTTGCAAGCAGCATTTATCTCAGTCTTCTATAAAGTGAAACTTGGCATGAAGATTGAGTTAAATGCTAAAGATCAAATCCTAGAGTTTGTGTTGATCCTCAAACCATCTGCCTCATAGGAGGTAAAAGAAAGTTCCTTTACTGAATTTATCAGTAACTTTCTGGCTATACGCTGTCCTCTGATTTCCCATTGTTTGCTTTTCCTATTTACACTACACAAGGGCTCTCTCTCATTATTTGTGATGTAAGAATCATCAAAGGCTGATGACAAGCAACCGTTCACCATGGCCTTTAAGTAGGTATTCACAGGCATTTTGTTTCACCGTCTGTTTCGTGAGGTGCTGTTCAGGCTATTTCCTGAAAGTTCATGGAGGCCTTTCATGATTGCTGTTTCATCTAACTAATGCAGAGGAGGTCAATATCCTGCCACTACAGTTGTTCCAAATGTGACAATGGGGCTTCTCTTCTGAACTTGTCAGCTTTGTTTATCTTTACTCCAGCTTCACCTGACACAAACATCAGTGCTAGACTTGTTATGCATTTATTTTGTTTTCTGCTGTTCATCTAGAAACAAATTATTTTGTATTTTACATAATGGTGCTCATGAGTCAACTGCAAATATATATTGGTGGTAATTCCAGTAGAGTAGCAAATGCCCCAAAAATCTTTGTGGAGTCTGTATGGTAACCTCAGAAGACTCCCAATTACTTTTGCCTTAATTGGCACATTTCTGAGGTCTAGAGAATTCTGGAAACACAGCAAGAATGGTAGAAAAGCCAGGGACACAGGGATACTTCATAATTTGCACTCTGGAGCCTATGATCCCATACTGACATTATAAGATGGCTCTACCTGGAGCCCATAGGCTCAATCCATGCAAACTCATCCAGAAAAAAATTTTTCCCAGTTCATGCCATAGATTTTCTTGAAAAACTTCAATTTTGATTTATTCAGCCATGAAACATCCTAGAGCTGTACTGCATGGCTGAATAAATCAAAATAAAGTTTTTGCTTAAGTTTTTTCAAGGAAATCTATGATATGAACTGGGAAGTTCTAGGTGAGTTGGCATGGAATGACCCCATAGTGACTGCTGAATTTAACACTCCTGTTGCCACTTTTGCTGCAAAAAAAGAAAACTCATTTGCACAGAACCATTGTTAATGAGTGAGCTGGCAAATGTTTTTTAAAATGGTAGGAAATACCTCAGGGTAGAATCTTGGGCTAACTAGGTTGATTAATTGATTGATTGATTTAGTGTTTTATGACACAAAGCAGCTAGGCTATCTGCACCAAATGTCCAGTAAAAAGGTAAAAATAAATTAAATGCAGTAAAATACATAAAAGGAAATGAAGGTAAAACAAAACATCATTGAAAAACAGAAAAAGCATAAAAACCAATGTTGACACCTAGTCTACAATGTTAAGAGAGAAAACAGAGTAAGAGAAGTTGTAAAGGACTTTCTCTAGCAAAAAGGTAATGATCATAATCCACCAGGAAGATTAACAGGTAAGTACAAGAAACACCGTCAGTCACCTGAAGTTGGCCTTTCCAATCCTGGTTCCAGGTTATGTTGTCATAACAGCCATTATCAAAAGGTAAAATAAGAAAAGTGTTAAAAGAAAAATAGCAAAATCGTAATAAAAATTAGCCAAATGTACTGTAAAAAGGTAAAAGTAAAGTAAATGTAGTAAAATTTGTAAAAGGAAACAAAGATAAAAACAAAACAGCAATTAAAAACAGAAAATGGCATAAAACCAATGTTGACATTTAGTCTTCAAAGTTGTAAAGGACTTCCTGTAGCAGAATGGTAATGATCATTACCCGCCAGGAAGACTAACAGGTAAGTACAAGAACCACTGTCAGTCACCTGAAGTTGGTCTTTCCAGTCCTTGTTCCGAGTTGTGTCATTATGGCCAGTACCAAAAGGTAAAGCAATAAAAGTGTTAAAAGACATGCAACAAAACTGGAATAACAACTCGCCAGGACGACTGACTAACGGGTAGTTCAAACAGCAGCGTTAGTCACCTGAAGTTGGCCTTTCCAGTTCTGGTATCGAGTTATTTAATGTTCTGGCCATTTTTCAATGTCAAATTGAACTAGAGAGAATGAAACTGTGAAAAGGGAACCACAATTAAAAAGGTGTAATGAATAAATATCCAACACTTAAATGAGACTAGAAAGATTAATGGTTATTAAAAAACTAAAAACTTTATCAAGGTGGACAATGTCACCATCACCAATAACACTGTCCAATGTTACAGACAAACCCTGGGACAGAACATGTTTAAAATAGTGCCGTTGTTGAGTCTTGTAACGATGGCAAGAAAGTAAAATGTGGCTTACAGTGAATTGAGTGTAACACAAACTACACACTAGTGCATCAGTTCCAGATAAAAGAAAACGATGAGTTAAAAAACTGTGACCTATGCGTAGTTTAGTTAGAACAACTTCCTCCTTCCGAACCTTATGGAAGCTAGACGGCCAAAGCCCAATATAGGGTTTTATTTGAAAAAGCTTGTTGTCATGTTGCTCCCTCCAAGTGGACTGTCAGCTGGCATGGAGCCAAGCCTTGAATACAGGACCATAGTCCATGTACGGAATAAGCACAGTGGTGATTGTGCCAGTGCAGATGGATGTAGCTGCTGTGTCTGCAAGCACATTCTCACAAATACCAACATGGCCTGGTATCCAGAAAAACTTGATAGAAGTAGACGTTAATGAGAAATTGGTCAGTCGGTTTTGAATATCAGCGAGAACAGGGTGTGAGTTAAAATGAAGTGATTCCAAGACCAGCAGAGAACTAACAGAGTTAGTATAAATAGTGCAGTCAGAGTACTGCTCAGCTTCAATATGATCCAGGGCAAGAGATATGGCGTACAGTTCAGCAGTGAACACAGAAGCTGTAGAGGGGATTCTGCGCGCAACCACCGAACCACAACAAACCATGGCAGAGCCCACAGAATTACCTGATTTGGAACCATCTGCATAAATTGGAATGGAATGATTGTTCGAAAGATGTTCAGTAAATAAAAGATGGTACTTGCAATCAGGAGAATCTGCCTTTTCAGATGACTTAAAAAAGGTCACATTTGGGGGTTGTAATAAGCCATGGGGGGGATGGGCTGACCAGTGGATTCTGCAATGTTATCCAAGGACAGACCCAATTCATCCAGTTGCACCTGGATGCGAAGGCCAAAAGGAGCAATGGCAAATCGTTCGTTTTGAAAAAGTAAGGCCCACTGAGGAAGAAAACACATCCCCAAGTTGGAGCTTTGGTAAGGAACGAAGTTTCGAAGAATACAGTAAAGACAGTTGCAAACAGCGAAGGTGCGGAGAAGGTTCGTGAGATTCCACGTATAAGCTCTGAACTGGGGAGGTGTGAAAAGCCCCAGTGCAGAGTCAAAGTCCTTGATGATGAATGGGGTCCAGCATCTTTAAGGCCAAGAGTCTGGCAGAGCCACATACCATTGATCCATAGTCAAGTTTTGAAGGAATAAGAGCACGATATATCTTTAACATAGAACATCGATCTGCTCCCCAACTGACGGTAGAGAGGACATGGAGGATGTTCAGTGCTCTTGTGCATTTGACCTGTAGCTGCTTTAAGTGTGGTATAAAGGTCAGCTTACGGTCAAAGATAAGCCCCAAGAACTTCGTCTCAGGGACCACTGGCAGCAAAACTTCACCGATACGGAGTTCAGGATCAAGGTGGATACCCCATTGGCGGCAAAAGTGCATATAAACAGTTTTAGAGAGAGAATAATTAAAGCTGTTCGCCGTAGTCCACTTCAATACATGATTGAGGGCAGTTTGTAGTTGCCGCTCAATATATCTCATGTTCAACGACTGACACGAGATGTGAAAGTCGTCGACATAGAGCCCGTTTGCAACAGTGAGAGGGAGTTGTTCAGTGATGACATTTATCTTGATACTGAAAAGTGTGGCACTCAAAACACAGCCCTGAGGGACCCGAAGTTCCTGTACAAAATAACGGAAAAGTGTTGAACCAACACAAACTTGGAATCTCCTGTCCATTAAAAAATTTTTTAATAAACATGGGTAAATGGCCATGTAACCCATTTACATGGAGGTCTCACAAAATGCCATACCTCAATGTTGTGTCATAAGCCTTCTCAATGTCAAAGAATATTGAAACAAGATGTTGGCATTTGAGAAAGGCTTCTCTGATTGATGTTTCAAGTTGAATTAGGTGGTCTGTGGTGGAGTGCTGTTGTCAGAACCCAAACTGGGTGGGCGAGAGGAGGTTGTTTGATTTGAAGAAAACCAAACAAGATGAGCATTAACCATCCTCCCTAAGGTCTTACAAAGACAGCTCGTCAAAGCAATTGGACAGTAGTTTGAAGGAATCTTAGGATCTTTCCCAGGTTTAGAGAAAGGTAAGATAATAGCCTGGCACCAGGCATCAAGAAAAACATTTTCCTGCCAGATCTGGTTAAAAACAATCAGAAGAATATCAAGAGAAGCAGGAGAAAGATAGCGCAGCATATCATAGTGTAGATCATCAGGTCCAACAGATGTACCGCCAGACCGATGAAGGGCCATTTTCAGTTCCACTAGTGTAAAGGGACAATTACAGTCAAAAAGACAGTCTGTTCGAAAGGAAAGAGGTGAATGCTCTGCCTGAGTCTTGATGGCCAAGAAGGTGGAGGAACAAGCAGAAGTGCTAGATACCCGGCGAAAGCTTTCCCCTAGAGTATCGGCGATGCTCCGGACATCAACTACCTCTTGGCCATCAGAGAGTAAGATGGAGAGGGGGACAGAATTGTAGTGCCCACTGACCTTTCGAATCCTGTCCCATATGACCTTGGAACTTGTGGTAGAAGATATGCTAGTTGTGAACTTAATCCAAGATTCCTTCTGGCTTTGATGTCTTACTCACCTAGCACGTGCACAGGCCCATTGGAAAGCGATGCAGTTTGAAAGTGTGGGATATCTATGGAAAGTATCCCAGTTCCATTTTTGAGCCTTCTGTGCCAAGTGGCAAGCAGGATTTCACCACGAACGAGTATATTGTGGAAAACGTGTCGAGGTTTTAGGAATACACTGAGCAGCTGCTTGTATAATACAGTCCTCTATTGATGGCTGATACACGATGGCAGGATCAAGTTCTGCGAGAGCAGTGAAAGTGGACCAGTCTGCCTGATCCAGCTTCCACCGGGGCACATGGGTAGGGTGGCATCGACCACGGCCAGTCTCTCTCAAAAGTATAGGAAAATTATCACTGCCTAGTGGATTATTGTCAACCCTCCATGAAAAATGGGAAAATAATGAAGGGGAGCAAACTGAGAGATCAATAGTGGTAAAGGACTGACTAGGTGCGTGAAAATAAGTGGAAGAACCAGTATAGAAAAGAGAAAGATTGTGATCAGAGAGCATATGCTCTACAGAGTGACCCCTCCTATCAATAACAGCACTTCCCTAGAGGGGATGATATCCATTAAAGTCCCCTTGGATTAGAAAAGGAGACAGCAACTGTTCAATGAGAGCATCAAGGTCTGATTGATCATACGTCTCTCCAGGGGACAGGTAGAGAGAACAAACAGTGATGGTATGATCCAAGAAAACACAGATGGCTACGACCTCCATAGGTGTGTTGAGTGACAAAGACAAGGTGGGCACATGCTGATCAACCAATAGTGCCACTCTTCCATGTACTCGTCCATCACACAGCCTGTCATTTCTGTACAGTGAAAACTGCCAAATGGTGACTGTATCAGCAGGTTTTAGAAACGTTTCTTGTAAGGAAGGACATACAGGATGGTAGGAAGCAATCAGTGTTTTCATATCATCCAGATTAGAACGTAAACCTCGACAGTTCCATTGTATCAAGGTGGCCATTTTGAATGACGGGTAGACGAAGTGGCTGGAGATCCCTTCTATTTATGACCACATCTTTTTTCCTTACTGTTCTTATTCAGAGGAGGTCTATCGACCTCCATGTATCCTGCCCTGGGTTGATTGGGCAGGACTTTGTTGTTGGAAGGGGATTCCAGTGACTGAGGATGTGAACGAGTGATTGTTTTGGATCGTGGGGTGGGAGAAAAAGATGTATCAGAAGAAATGCCTGTATTTGAAACCAAAAAATGTGGATCTTGAGATTTGTTGGAATGTATGGAAGGAACAGAGATGGGTGTAGAAGTCGATTCATCAACCTTTTTATCCATGGAGGTCAAAAGGCTTTTCATTTGTTTTGAAAACAATTCTCTTGGAGGCACAAAGAGATCTGTCTGCACTCCCACTTTAATTGTGGAACGAAGTGCAGCAGCATCTGTCCGAGAGGGAATGGCAGACAGCAATTTCCAAGCCTCAGGATAACTAATGTTATGAGTCATTTTCAAACGCTGTATTTTTTTTCCTTCAACCATTTTGGTGAAGAACGAAAGTAGGAAGAGTAGGAACCATTGCAGTTGACACAATGTGGGTCTGTGTGACACTCATAGGCATCATGGTCCTTGCCACCACAACAAGTACATGTCAGGGAACCATGACATGACGTCTTTGAGTGGCTGAACCTCTGACATTGGAAACATCGGAGAGGGTATGGAATGTATGGCCGTACCCTGTAATTAAGATAACCTGCCTTGATGGTGGCAGGTGCACGTGGTGATGTAAATGTCAGAACGAGAATATGTGTCAGCAATGTAACTCCGTCTTTGCAAGTGGAGATGCACGTCACTGCAGAAACTCCTTGAGTGGAGAGACCAGCTACTTGGGGACGTTCTTCAAATCCCTCTCAACAATAACTCCTCATGATGAATTCAAGGTAGCATGAGGGGTAACCTCAATAGGTACATCCCCAATTGCCTTAGAATTCAAGAGAAGTTCACTGTGTTGGGATGTGAATGTTTCAACTAATATGTCTCCAGATCGAAGCTTCTTTACTGACTTTGGAGAACCAGCAAGTCCCTCTAGTCCCTTCTGAATAAAAAAGGGGGACATCTGCCCTAAAGGTTTTTCTGAAAGAGAATGTAATATAAGAAAATGGGGTACAGGTGTTACAGATGTTGAAGATTGCTGCTCAGTCTTCAAGACGTGATTGTTTACCTATTGACTGTTTTTTCACTATTTTATTTAAATTTTTTGTTGGAGGATCCATAGGAAAAAAGGAAAATTTTGGTACCCACTGACCCCACCCACCATGGAGTCCTAAGAGGGGACGCACTACAATGTCATGCAAGGACACTGCAGCAATGCCAGGGTTTCATGAGCACTATACACAAACACCAGCATCAGACACAAAACTACAACACCCGATGAGAACTTCCAACACTGGAACCAGCAAGTGGACCAGCCAATTGACCCAAGGGGGGCCATCCAAAGGCTGCCTGTCTACAGGAATTCAAGGCCAAAGTGGTGTGTTAGGGTTGGACCCCTCAACCACTAAGATCTTCTCCTCCTCTTCATGGGTTGCCATGCACAGCAAACACATTGGTGGATGTTTAGATCCCAGAGGAGGTAAACTGAAAGAGCAGAACCTTCCCTGGGAGGTCCCCTCACCACGTACAGGAATCCACACCGAGGGGGCTACTAAGGATGGCCTTAAATTCATTTTTCACAAAACATTAAGAGCAGGCAGTCTCAAACATGATACATCTAAGAACGCCCCATCATTTTGTGTTGCACCAGTAGACACTGTCTTTTAGTAGTTTAGTGTTTTTGGCAATTCAGAAGGTAGTATGTATTATGTCTTTCAGTTCTATCTTTTTTACTTATGGGAAATTTGAATACTCCATCAGCCTTATTCAGAAAGCTCATGAAGAAAGCCCAAGCAGCTCTTTTGCTATTTGTGATATAGAAATCAAAGACTGATGACAGTGACTGTTCACCATGGTTTTTAAGTAGGTATTCACAGGCTTTTCTTTTCACCCTCTGCTTAATCTCATACTTTCTGTCTAGACTGACTTCCCCACAGATCACAATTATGCCAAATGTTTATTCCATATATTTATTGTGTGGGTGTCTGAAATCTAGAAATGCCTAATTGTCTGAATGGTGGCTGTATAGCACATGTCCATTCATGATTGTTTTATGATATGCCTTTCAGGCCTTTCCCCAATTGGCTGATGTTTTTGCTGTGAAGCTATAACAACTGAAAGACCAGTGAAGGTGTAATTGATGGGATGCATGGTCTTTGCACTGAAGAAATCTGCTTGTAAGCTCTAATGGTGTGCACTATGATGTTACAGAGGCTTTGAGATGCAATAAGGCCTTGATGGGTATGTCTTGTGACCAGTCTTAAATGTGTATTTAACAACCTTTCAATCTTATCCAGCTGCTTAGCATTGACACTGGTCATTAGTAGTGCACAATTTATGACAATGTAGATAAGAAGTTAGTAAACATAAGCAGGAAACATTTATCATCTCTATTACCTACTGCAATTTCTGTATGGTGATACCTTTGATTGTTTTGAGTACTACAGTTTTAATGTGGCTTGGTGAAGTTAGGTTGCCAATCAAAGGTTAACCCCAAGTATTTCAATGTATTTTTCTACAGAGATGGGAGTGCCAACAAAGACGTCAATGGTATGTTTTCATTTGTATGTCTGTTGTTGAGTGTGCAAAATATGGCAGTGATTTTGGCATGAAGGTATTTAATTGAGAAAGAAATAAGCAAATCCAAAAGATCTTATGAGAAAAGTTGGCTGGTAGTGATAAAACTAACATAAAAGTTTTTTTTAAATATGCTACAGTGTGCAAAATGTTAAAATGGAAATTGGATTCTTAAAGGATGCCATTAGGAAGGTTCTTTTGTTGAACACCATGAGATAGCTGAGCTTTTAATTGTTTGTAAAAGAGAATATATTAGCAATATTCCTTATTCTTAGTATTTCAGAAAAATATCAGAATTGAATCATATAAACATTAATCTCTTTGTGATAATTAAAAAGACTAGGGAATTAAAAACTTATAAAGCACAAATGCAAACAAGGTTTTTTCCAGAATTTTAATTGAGATAAATGACCAGATATTTGAGCCACATTTTCAATTTTGGTAGGCTAATAGATAGCAGGTATGTGCATGAGGCAGAGTAGCTCATCAGAAGAAAAAGATGCCACGTCTCTTCAAATATTTTGAATAAATAAACATTACTCACCCATTTTTTAAAATTTTTTTGATGCAATATTCCTGAAAAGGTTTATTTCTGTAGCAAAACACTAAAAAATTAGACTCTTGGTTGTTTTATTGCAAGTAAAGAGTAAATGTATCAATAACAAAACATAAATATAGTCACACAATATTTTTTTACCATATTTAACAAATATTTTGAAACTTGTTGCATAGCTAGTGGAGCCAATTAAAATTTAAAATCATTTATTGAAATGTTTTGCAATAAAAGGAGCACACAAGCTTCACAAGACCATAATGATCAAGAGCTGGTACAAATTTAATGATCTTGTGATTAATCATTGTTTTTAACAATCTAAACAGTTAATACTGAGTTTCATCATATAACGTGGAGCAGCTCTGTTAAAAAGTTTGATTATTTATTTTGACTTGGAGGTTAATTTAGTTTCAGAGGTCAAACAATAGTTAAGCCTTGGCTTGGACAACAGTGACTGGAACTTTCCAATACGTTTACAGCTACAACAGACTGATGACATGAACTCATGTACAAATGAATTGAGACATTGAAAGTAGGTAGGTAGGTAGGCATTTCACATTTATTGGCACAAAGCTACTAGGCTATCTGTGTCAAACAAAATGTAGTATACTATAATGGTGCATGGAAATAAAGGTAAAAATATGTAAAATTAAAACCTGTCAGGAAGACTGAAGCATTAAGTTCAAAGTTGGCCTTTCCAATCCTAGGTTAAAATGTGTAAAAGAAATCATGCTAAAACAATGTATAGTCCAATAAAAACCTTAAATTAAGATAAAAAGACTAATGGCTCTTAAAAATGTAAAAACATGAATGAGCCAGCCAGTATCACCTATGACATTAGCTGGTGTCAAGGGCAAACCTACCTTAAAAATATGTTTAAAATGGCATCATCATTCTTGGTTGTAATGATAGCATGATAATAAAATATGTATGATTGTGATCTAAGTGACCACACATTAGTGCATCAGTACCAGATTAAAGGAAGTGGTGAGTTATAAACTGTGACCAATGTGTAGGCTAGCCAAAACAACTTCCTTCCTTCAATCTTTACAGAAACAAGATGGCCAAAGAGCTAAAGAAGGCTTGATTTGAAAAAGCTTATTATTTTGTTGCTCACTCCAGGTCACCTGCCAACTGGTGTAAGTCGGGTTTTGATAACTAGACTACAGTCCATGTATGGAACAGGGACTGCCAGAGCCAGAGCAGATGTACTTTGCCACTCTGTTAGCTAGCTCATTCCCACGAATAATAACATGACCTTATATCCAAAAAAACTGGACAGAGATAGATGATAGAGAGAGATAGGCCAGTTTGTTTTGGGTATGGATAAAAATAGGATGGTAACTAACATGGAATGATGTCAGGGCCAATAGACAGCTGAGTGAACTAGTATAGATCGTACAATTGATATATTGCATAGTTTCAATATGATTCAGGGCTAGAGAAATAGCATACAATTCAGCAATGAATACAAAAACTGTAGAGGGGATTCTGTGTGCTACAACTGAACTGTAACAAACCATGGCAGAACCTACAAAATCACCTCATTTTGAACCATACATATATATGGGAATAGATGGATTGTTTGAAAGATGTTCAGCAAATAAAAAGCGATATTTCCAATTGGGAGTTCCGGCCTTCCTCAGATGACTCAAAGATAGGTCACAGTTGGGGATAGTAATTAGCCATGGTGGAAGAGGCCGATCTGTTGATACTGCTATGCTATTCAAAGATATATCCAATTTTTCTGATTGTGCCCAAATACGAAGGCTAAAAGGAACAATGGCAGATTTTCTATTATAAAAAAGTGTGGCCCAATGAGGATGGAAAACACAACCCCAAGTAGGATGCTGTGGTAAAGAGCAAAGTTTGGAAGCATACATAAGAGACAGTTACAAATGGCAAATATACAGAGGGGGTTCATGGGATTCCACATACAAACTTTGGACTAGAGAAGTACGAAAGGCCCCAGTGCAAAGCCGAAGCCCCTGATGGTGGATAGGATCCAACATTTTCAGTGCTGAGGTTCTGGCAGAACCATAAACCCAATGTCAAGTTTGGATTGGATAAAGGCATGATAAATTTTAAGCATTTTAAGATCTGCTCCCCAAGAGGTGGAAGAGAGGACATGGAGGATGTTCAGTACTCTTATACATTTGACACAAAGTTGCTTGATATGGGAAATAAAGTTTAATTTATAGTCAAATATAAGACCTAAGAACATTGCCTCAGGGATGACAGGAAGTACAGCATCATCAATATGAAGTTCTGGATCTGGATGAATATCCCATTGGCAGCAGAAATGTACATAAACAGTTTTATTGAGACAAAGTTGAAAATCACTTGCTGTGGTCCACTTAAGTATATGATTGATTGCAGTTTGTAGCTGCTGCTCAATAAACCTCATGTTTGATGACTGACATGAGATGTGAAAGTTATCAACGAAAAGACCATTTGCAACTGTAGGGGGTAACTGCTCACTGATGGTAATCTTTATAATGAAAAGTGTGACACTCAGAACACAGCCCTGAGGGACTCCAAGTACCCATAAGAAAAAACATGAAAGTGTTGAGCCCACATGGACTTGAAATTGGCAGTTCATTAAAAAATGCTAAATAAAAAGTGACAAATTGCCACACAATCCATATGAGTGAAGGTCTCGCAAGATGCCATATCTCCAAGTTGTATCACAAGCTTCCTCTAAATAAAAACAAGATGTCACTTCAAAAAAGTTTCTCTGACTGATGTTTCAAGGCAAATTAAGTGGTCTATCATGGAGCATTGTCTTCAGGACCCACACTGGGTGGGTGAGAGAAGGTTGTTTGATTCAAGGAACCAAACAAGATGAGCATTAATCATCCTCTCTAAGGTCTTACTGAAACAACTCGTCAAAGCAATGGGGCAGTAATTCAAAGGAATCTTTGGATCCTTCCCAGGTTTAAGAATAGGGAGTACAATAGCTTGGCATCAAGCATCAAGACAGACATTCTCCTGCCATATCTGGTTAAAGACAGCCAGGATAAAGGTGGTATAGCATCTCATAATATATATCATCAGGTCCAACTGATGTATTGCCAGACCAATGAAGCACAAGTTCGAGTTCCACCAGTGTAAGAGGGTGGTTGTAGTCACAGGGATGATCAGTCAAAAAAGAAATGGCAGATGTTCAACTCATGTTTTAATAGCTAAGAAGGAAGGGGATGAGTTTGAAGAGCTAGATACATGAGAGAAACATTCACCAAAAGTATTGGCAATGCTCTGAGAATCAGCAACTTCATGGCCATTGAATATTAAGATAGAGAGGGGAGCAGAAGTATACCATCCACTCACTTTTCAGATCTTGTCCCATATGACTTTTGAACTAGTGGTTGAAGAAATGCTGGAGGTGTATTTAATCCAAGATTCCTTCTGGCTTTGACGTCAAACTTGCCGAGCCTGTGCAAGGCTTGCTGAAATGCAACACAGTTTGTAAGCGTGGGATATCTACGAAATTTATCCCAAGCATGTTTCTGAGCTTTTTGTGTTATAGAACAAGCAGAAGTCCACCAAGGGTGGGGATGCTGTGGGAAAGATGTCAAGATTTTGGGGATGCATTGAGCAGCTCCTTGGACAATACAGTTAGTTACTGCTACTAAACAATCATCTATCAATGATTTACATAAGATGGCAGAATCAAGTTCTGAGAGAGCAGTGAAAGAGGGCCAGTTGGCCTGGTCCAACTTCCACTGAGGCACACGAGTCAAGTGGCACTAACCACGGCCAACCTCTCAATATGATAGGAAAATGACCACTACTCCATGGATTGATGTCAATCTCCCAAGAAAAGCAAATGAAAAATGAAGGGGAGCAGACAGAAAGATCTATAGCAATAAATGATTGACTGGGTGCATGAAAATAAGTGTAAGAGCCAGTATTGAAGAGAGACAGGTTG
Organism: Tachypleus tridentatus; assembly: GCF_004210375.1. Lineage (NCBI taxonomy): Eukaryota > Metazoa > Arthropoda > Merostomata > Xiphosura > Limulidae > Tachypleus > Tachypleus tridentatus. The sequence goes on from NC_134825.1 coordinate 53,610,385, forward strand.
CAATTCAGGAGCATATACTCTATAGCATTACCCCTCACATCAATATTAAAACCACCCCAGAGGGATAATGCCCATTAAAATCCCCTAAAATTTAAAAGGAAGTTGGCAGTTGCTCAATGAGGGCATAAAGGTCTGAGGGATGATAATTTTTTCCAGGGGTAAACAGTTTTCCAGAGCAAACAGTGATGGTATGACCCAAGGAGATATGAATGACTACAGCCCCCAAGGCTGTATTCAATTACAAGGACAGGGTGGGCACATGCTGATCAACCAGCAATGATTTAATTGCAGGAGTTAAGAAAATTGCTTCTAAGAATGATTCAAGTTGTAAAATGTTGATTATCTTTGGGGAATAGATTGAGATCTTTTCTCTTGAAAAACAGAAGGGAAAGAGGTTTGTTTTTTTTAAGTTTGCAAGAATATATACTAGATAGGATTGATAGAATAAAGGTCTCATATCTTTCTGCAGTATTTCAAAAATAACAAGATGACAGGAAACAAGTTTAAGATTTTCAAAATACAAGTTAGAGTTCATTTTTCTAACAAGGTAATGAACATACACAATAAGTCGTCATCAGCAGTTGATAGTAGTGGAATTCAACACTTTGCATGAGCTTAAGAGAGCAATCAATAATTCCACAAAAAGTGATAGCTAAGTTTGAAATTTTTACTTATTTTTGGGCCAAATGGTTCATTATGTTATAAAAAAAAACCTCAAGAATATAAGCAAAGATTCCAATATTCATTAACAGGAACATAAAAATGTTATTTTGTTTGGGAAAATGGAACCACATATTCCTTTTAGACCTCAAAAAAAATCTCTATTGAAAAAAAAGTATTCAATTAAAAATTTACAAGTTTTGTGCTATGTTAAGAATGGAGAGAAATGATGAATTTTTTCTAAATAATTATGAAATATATAATAAAATTTAAAGACAACAAGGAACCTGCTGGTCCATTTACACTATTCCATCTATTAAACTAAAACGAAACTGAAAACCTTCTCTTATACTCCCTCACATTTACCACATCCACCAATCTAAAGACAACCCATTTCAATGCTGTCTTGGATAAAGATAACTCTTACTTACTCTACTAAACTTTATATTTGTCTCATACAGTCCTATTAGTTTATTCCCATTTTGTTTACTTCCATTCAGTCTACTGCAATGTAATCAAATACTAAAATATATGTTCTATATTTTTTTCTATAAACTGGGTATACCACTTTATTGTAAAAGAAAAAAAACTTTATAACAGTATTATAATTTCTTGAGAACATGCTGGTTTTTTTATGCACTATATTTGTAGCGTATATGTGCATACACATAAAAATATAGGTGTGTCAATGTTTCAAAAGGCTATTGTAAACATAAAAGCACAAAAATGCATTGTTTCTGATACTGTGCCAAAATGATTTTTGTATATAAACCTTATTTTATATTTAACAACCTGATGACTGTATTTTTTTCAGTTTATTCCCATTTTATCTATTGTAAATGAGAGTAGATGAACTGGGATGTCACTGTCCTACCATTCTCATAATTAAGTAAAAAAAAAACATTATTAAATCCATTCACAACCTTAAACTCTTAATATGATGGATCTAGTCTAGCTCTTCATATTTTCAAGAGACACTTATAAAGCAACTTCATATATCTTTACATGTCTTTGTGTAACACTTTTTTACCCCATGTACTATCCTATTACTATTAGCCTTTCTCCGAGATCTTTAAAGCATTTCAATGTTCTTCTTGAGGTAAGGAACCCAAGACACAACACAATATTCCAAATGTGTCCAAAGCTAGTTGTAGCAATGACTAGTAATAGTACTACCCTGTTGTACAAAACCATACTTAAATCAGTAAATGCTCAGTGTAATCCCAGTTTTAATGTTTCAATCTTGATAGTCAGTCTTATGTTTTTATTTTATATCTACTACATACACAGTACAATCATACTAGACATGATTTTATGCAATATCACTGTTTACAATTAGTCTAAAAACAAGATGATGTAAGGCCATATATGACAGCATATCCTGCTTGAAATATGTTGCATTTACATATAAATTACAACAAAAATTATAACCACTCCATCAAGTTTGCTAACTTATAAGTTTAAGGTTAATCTTGGTTAAGCACAAAAAAATTATAATCTTCGTTGCTAATCCGTGAAGGGTCTAAACACAAAGAAAAAAAAAACACTATGAGCCTTGCAACAAAGCTTAAAAGGCATAACATAATGTGTTCGTCAATCACAGTAAAATTGATGACCTATCACTGCTATTTTTCAAGTGTTTGGTCTCACTTTAATTAAAGGCGAAATATACAAATTACATTTAAAAAGAGGTTTACACGTTAGGTTTGTGTTAAGGGATAGAGGTTAAGTTTATGCTGAATTATAGAACTAATACTAATAGTACAACTAACTTGTATCCACTAACAAGTTTCCAAGCTTTTATCCTCGTCAGATTCGTACTTAAAATGTAAATTTTACGTGGATAAATGGCGTAAATGAAACAGTCAAAAACTGGACATAAATTGTTGGCTAAACTAAGCCATAATTTTTTACTCTGTAAAAAAAAAACAAACTTTGAATGATTTAAATGCTAAACACGTCAACAGCTATAAGCTGCATATTAACCTAAATAAGGATAAGTAGGACTTGTAAATATCGTGTAATAACCAATAATAAAAGAAATATAATCTTACCATTCTCATTTTAGTCCATGATGTGAGAAGTTTCTATGCTACGGTACAAATGATTAAACTTATATTCACTGTGCTAATTGCAAGTTGTAAAATGATAAAACTACACCTTCCACTTTCGGTTCTAAAGCATGTTGTATTAACTAGCGTCATCTCAACCTCAGATTGAGAAAGTAAAAAAAAAAAGTGATAAACACTATAAATTTAACATTAGTCTTATCTTTGAGCAACTTTAAATGGCAACAAACTCAGTAGATACAACAGCAATTTGTTTGAATCAATTCGGGAACTAATATTATATTAAATTGATTATCTTTAAATATAATATTTAATAAGTGCAAAGAGTTGGATTTTTAGTTATTTTTGTTTTTATTGCAGCACAATATATATTTTTTTTCTAATAGAAGCATTCATTTAAAAAAGAAAAGATTTATCCATTTACTGTTTGTTTGTTTTGGAATTTCGCACAAAGCTACTCGAGAGCTATCTGTGCTAGCCGTCCCTAATTTAGCAGTCATCACCACTCACCGCCAACTTTTGGGCTACTCTTTTACCAACGAATAGTGGGAATGACCGTCACATTATAACGCCCCCACGGCTGAAAGGGCGAGCATGTTTGGCGCGACCGGGATGCGAACCCGCGACCCTCAGATTACAAGTCGCACGCCTTAACACGCTTGGCCATGCCGGGCCTTATCCATTTACGTTGAGTCCAAATGTGATGATAAGACATGTAACCATATTTTGCTCATTCATAATTAGTATTGAATATATCCTTACACGGCTATGTATATTCTGGAACCTATTTTTTGAAATGTGAAGTGTAGATGTTCTCTACATAGTTAATGGTGTTTCTGTAAGCTGGATGCTAGGTCCGGCATGGCCAGCTGGTTAAAGCACTCGACTCACAATCTGAGGGCCGCGGGTTCGAATCCCCGTCTCACTAAACATGCTCGTCCTTTCAGCCGTGGGGGCGTTATAATGTTACGGCCAATCCAACAATTTGTTGGTAAAAAGAGTAGTTTAAGAGAAGGCTGTGGGTAGTAATGACTAGCTGCCTTCCCTCTAATTTTACACTGCTAAATTAAGGACGGCTAGCGCAGATATCCCTTATGTAACTTTGCACGAAATAAAAAACAAAACAAGACAAACTGGATCTAGAAATGAATAAACTTGCATTGTTATTCTTGCTTGGACAAGGGTCACATACTGCAATGGCCCTTCCACCTGCGCATACCAGATTGATCTATTTGGGTGTCATGCCCTTCTGGAGCAAGGTTTCACTCATTCAAGAAGTAGCACAGAGAAGCGCAAGCATGCATGGGTTGGAGTTCTCTTCCTTAAATATGTTAATGTGGAATGTTTGTTTGTTTTGAATTTTGCGCAAAGCTACTCGAGGGCTATCTGCGCTAGCCGTCCCTAATTTAGCAATGTAAGACTAGAGGGAAGACAACTAGTCATCACCACCTACCGCCAACTCTTGGGCTACTCTTTTACCAACGCCCCCACTCCTGAAAGGGCGAACATGTTTGGCGTAATCGGGATTCGAACCCGCGACCCTTAGATTACGAGTTGAAAGCCTTAACCCACTTGGCCATCCCGGGCCTTAATATGGAATGATCATTAATGTAGGTAACGTAAGGGCAGTGAAATACTGCACTAGGACTTTGGTTTAACTTACTTAACAGCGTGTATTTTATTATTCTAGCTTTAGTCTTTGTTCTCTATTCTGAGCAGAAGTATAATACTTTTTGCTTCTACTCTGGTTTACTGATGTAAAGACATGATTTGATTTTGCTCTCTACCCCTGCAGCCAGGCAGTCATTAAACATAGAATCCAATTATTTAACTATAGACTTATTTATTCATAACGAATATATATTATGTTAATTTGTTCACTTTAGATTGTTTCAATTTCATTTACTGCCTGAGCTTAGTTTAGTCTTTACAAAATATTTTGAGCCCTAGGTTTTTCAGTTACTTGAACTTATTTGTAAGATGACAGTGTGCTCAAGTACAGTATAAGTACAGTTCTAGCACTGTAATAGGATGTATCATATTTTCTAGCATATTCAAGAGTGGATTTATAGATACAAAGTTCCAGCACGCTTCGAGAGTACATAGTTAATTGAATGTAGAGTTATTTCAAGATAGAGTTTGTTTGTTTGTTTGTTTGTTTTGGAATTTCGCACAAAGCTACTCGAGGGCTATCTGTGCTAGCCGTCCCTAATTTAGCAGTGTAAGACTAGAGGGAAGGCAGCTAGTCATCACCACTCACCACCAACTCTTAGGTTACTCTTTTACCAACGAATAGTGGGATTGACCGTCACATTATAACGCCCCCACGGCTGGGAGGGCGAGCATGTTTGGCGTGACGCGGGCGCGAACCCGCGACCCTCGGATTACGAGTCGCACGCCTTACGCGCTGGGCCATGCCAGGCCCCTTCAAGATAGAGAGCTAACCCAGTCATTGTGTTATTCAGAAGTATTTCGAACTCTGTTCACTATCTCGTTTATTAAATTGTTTTATACAAGTAGTTTAGCTTTGTTTATTTAAATTTAGTAAAGATTTAACGCTATTTGTAAGGTAGACCTACAACAACTTTCAACAATGTACAAGTATTCACCTTCGTAGAAACTTTTCAAAGGAGGAAATAATGTAATTTATTCTGGTCACCTGTACTAAACATTGAATTATTTTCACCAAATTATTTAAAATAACTTGCAAATAAAAGAATAACAATACAACACTGGGTTAGGATTACAAGAAAAATATAAAGAAGTGCAGAAGGACATCAAAAAAGTATAGAAAAGCCGTGATTATAAAACTGAGGACGTAAAAAAAACCACGAATTAAAAAAATATATCCATGAAGTAGAAAAAAATATTAATAACAGATTCATCTGAAAAAGGAACCATTAAATGTGAATATTAAACCAGCCACTCCTTTTTCTGCATTTGGTACCAAATAAGGAATAGAAACTATTTGGTTAAAATCTACCATCACTACTAATGTATCACCAGTTAACGTTTCAACACTGATCCAGCAATGACAGTAGCAAATTTAGTTTTACAGTTTAGCTGACTAGTTCCGCATTGGTCAATTGAGAAACGAATGAACTACGGTAGAAAGATGCTGTGGGAGTCGCACCAAGCTCAGTTCGAAATCATATCCAGAGTGAAAAGTTGAAATATTCAACAACAAGCTATCTATCTTGCTCCCCATCTACAAAGACCAGATTTTACAGCATTTACTTTAGTAACCTTCCATCTGAGAGCCATAACAAGTAAACAACATAAGGAGAAACTTTATGCAACAGGTCAGAAAGAAATATTCAGAGCAAACTACCAGTGTAAGATGCAAAGGAAAGAAGATACCTTATCAACTTTTGAAAAATTTCATAAGACTTGCCCAGTTGGCTTTAAAAAAATATAAGGATCATTTAAATGGCTCCTTATACAGAGTGTTGGAAAAAAACACAAGATAACTAATATTTCAAAGGTAACTTATAAGAACATATTGTCAAGAGCTGTAAACAAAAGCTTGTAGAAAATAAAAACTCCTCCAAAATGAAAACAAAAAGAAAGAACTGTTATAGATGTGAGAAATCTAGTTATTATAGCCAAGACTGTAAGGAATCAAAAATTTTTAAGACAATACTACAAGGAAAAGTCTTTGAGTACAATCAAATAAAAGTAAAAAAAAAAAAGGCTAACAAGACTTCAGGAAACAGGAATTAAGCGAGCTTATTGGGCAAAACATTTTAGAGAATACCCCATTTGACTCAAATAAAATAAAGTTTCATTATTTAAATAAACCAGTCCATGATTCATTGGGTCCAATGAAGTGGGGACGCAAGTTCTACAACTATGATAGCTCAATCCAATTTGATAATAAAAGTTGGGAAACCGACTCCAGATATGAAAACAAAAAGATGGAGTAATGTGAACAGTAAGTGGACATATGTTTGAGCAAGAGGAAAATTAGGAGTTACATGTATCTCATGATGTATGGCTAATTGACAATGAAAAAGAGAGGATTTTGGAGCCATCTACTTATGGAAAAAAGGAATGAAATAAGACTAGCTTCATATAGCTTCACTGTCCATGTTCAAGAAATCTCCATCAATCCTAAACTTCCAGTGGTATCAGGAATTATGGCATCATTAAGGCGTGAAATATTAAGACCAGGAATTATTAGTAATAATTATTCATCTAGTGACTGGGAGATAGTGAAACCATGTACTCCAGCTTGTTCCGAGAAATTGGTGTTTGGAAGAGCTCGCTCAGGAAAGAATTTAGCTGGCTTATGATAAAGTGAAAGGTAGGTATGCCATAAGTGCTGATAAAATTAAATTTCTCCATTGTTGCATGGTACGAGTGAATAGTCGTTATTACGAGAGAGGACAAACGCCAAAGTTATGTGAGTGTTTGAAGAAGATGTGATCTAGCCAAAGGTTATCCATAATGATTATTTTTGGAAGATGTCATCTTGAAGAGAAGCCTACACTTCCTGATGAGACTGCTTCCGACAGATCGTCAATGGGTTCATTTATCCTGTTGCTATCCTATATATCAATACTAACTGAAACCAGCCTTGGCTAAATAGAGTTGTCAGTGAATAGTAAATATATTTTCATTGTCTTTAGCAGCTGTCAACCATGGATCATCAGGACTCTGTATTGCCTAATAAAAGCCAATCCACTCATTTTATTTGACATCATAATAAAACAAATACAGATAAGCTCAATGAACAAAAATTTATGCATTGAAATTTCCAGTGACTTTATCATTATTTTGTATTAGTAAAGAACACAACTTAACACTGTACATGGAAGAATCACAAAAATATAAGTGTTTCTCTCGAGCACCCCGCGGTATGTTCTGGAAAATTGCAGTTACTTGGATAAGTGTGGGTAATTTTTATGAAATAATAGACTATTTTTTGTTTAAAATACTTGATAGTTTTGAAAACAAGGGTCATAAAACTCTTTCATTCACTATTTTCTTGACTAAACAGATGTCTAACTGTAATGATTGAGTGGTCATCACAAATGGCATCCGTGTTCGTTTTTTAGATTAAACCACTTGCTAGGTTAGAAAACAAGGGTCACGACATCCTTTCACTCAACCAAATGACTTACAGTTTGCATAAAATGTAATATAACGATCAGAAGGCCTTTGATACCGTCTTAGTTGATCGTTACAGCTATGACGATGTTTTTTCTTACCAACCACTTGATTGAGGCAAACTCACTGACCTTATGGGCTCAGCATCAGGTGCGTCACTGTCTGTCCGTGAATCTCTTTATTCCAAATAATAACCTATCTGATATATCAGGAGGTGTCTAAACCATTTTTGACTATATGTTATGCTTTGCTTTCACTACAAACGCACGTGGTCTTAATGTGGATCTTTCCCTGATGGACTTACATTCTACTCTGGATTGGACAGTACCTCATAAAAGGGATTAATTGAATAGGCAAGTGCAGGGAGCCTAGTGTCAGTTAATGACTAGTGTGTCACAGAATGATGAATTACAGTCAGTAGTTTACCTAATGGTCCTGAAAAGTCTTAGATTGTTTTGAGACATGTTATTGTTCAGCAGCCTAATTTTTATCATAGAGAGGTTTTCTACCGTCCTAAAGGTCCATCTTTTTCCTCCACCAATAGCATTTCCCTTTCGTCTCTGGGTTTGACTGAGTATTTCTCTCTTTGAAAACTCTCCCCTATACTCCACTAGTTGTTGTCACCATTGACAAGTGGCTTCTGTCACATCTACAAATGATTAATTTCTTTTTAGTGGCTGTATCTGTTAAATAACATTATATTCTAGATGCAATCACGAAATGGTCCTAATACAACACATTGTGTTGATGTCTGTTTTCTAATGGAACAAAACACAAGATATATAAGAATATTTTAAATATTGTGCATGTCGTTTATCATTAAATATTACATATATCTTTATTTTTTAATCTTGATTTCTGTCGATTACTTTTCTTTAGAAATGTCTTTAGGTACGCTCCGACGGCTCATCTGTGACTCTGAGGAATTACAAGGCTAAAATCGGGATTTCGATAACTCAAGTTGTCACATCATTTTGTAGCGTTGTGCTTAATACACAATAAACACACGAGGCTGACATTAGACAGATGTCAGGAAATGTTGTAAACTTTTAATTATCTAACTCAACTACACTACTGATTGCAATAATCGTTTAAAATATGATGATCGTTAGTCCTAATGAAAAAATAGTAATTATTTCTTAGATTTGTCTAAAACACTTTTCACTTATTCCTTTGGCCCGGCATGGCTAGGTAGGTTAAGGCGTAATCTGAGGGTCGCGGGTTCGAATCCCCACTGCACCAAACATGCTCGTCCTTTCAGCCGTGGGGTCTTATAATGTTACGAACAATTCCACTATTAGTTGGTAAAAGAGTAGCCCAAGAGTTGGCGGTGGGTGATGATGACTAGCTGCCTTCCCTCTAGTCTTACACTGCTAAATTAGAGATGGCTAGCGCAGACAGCCAACGTGTACCTTTGCGCGAAATTCAAAAACAAACACACTCATTCTCTTTTCAATTGCCCCCGCTAGTACAGAGGTAAGTCTACGAATTTACAAATCTAAAATCGGGGGTTCGATTCCACTCGGTAGGCTCAGAAGATAGCCTGATGTGGCTTTGTTATAAGAAAAATACAAACACACACTCTTTTCAATTAATTTTTCTCGATTTGCTGTTTATATTTTGTTGAATTTTCACCCAAGGCTACCAGAGGGCTACGTGCGTTGGCCGTATCTTATTTTGAAGTGACAGACTGAAAGGAAGGCAACTGGTCAACATCGTTTAGCGCCAACTTCTGAGCTACCCATTACTAACGAACAGTGGTAATGGTTGTGACATTATAAAACTTTTATAGTTGAAATGGCTCTTATGTTGATGAACGGGTCTCATTCCCGCAGAGAGCAAAGTCATGTTGTGCCAAATTTTATATTCAGGTAAATGCTAGTTCTAAATCCCTAATATTTCACAGAATTATATTCTACCATTCCTAGCGTTCTGTATTTGTCGGTTATGATTTAATAATTAGTGCACCCATATTGTAAATCTGAAGAGTTGATACTCAAAGCTAAAGCGCTGTTGACTGCAGCTTTCTTACTCCAAGTCTATCAGTTCAAAATTAAGGAGGGCTATGTGCAGATAATCATAAATTTGGTTGAAATCCCCGAAAAACAAACAAACAACGCGAATAACAACTGCAAATAACACCTTAATTCAAAATGCATGTTCTCACTTGTCAATTTTAGAAGAAAAATAACTTCTTAGAATAATGAATAAGTTCTCCTTTTATTTTCTCTACAAACAATATTTACATGAAAAAGCGAACTTTTGTCCATTTTTCTCAAGCTTTTTTTCATCAAAAAGATAATTACTACATTTTTCCGTATAAATGGCAACCTTTAAAATAAAAATAACATTTTTATGTTAAAAATGTTTTAAAAAATGATTTCATTGCTCGCTATCAAGCCAAATAAATACTTGGTCTTAGAACAGACATTATCACTGATCACTTTTTTATATATCTGTCAACTATAGATATCCATTCAGAGATTTATTTTGCCACTTCACGTTTTCCCATAAAATACTCCTCTTGTAGATAAAAATGTGTTATAATTCTTAAGATAATTAATTGCTCCATAAAACATTTTTATTACTTCTTATTTTTATCATACAATAAAAATATGTCAATATCATGATTTTATACAGCTAAAGAGAGTCAATTTGAAAACACTTCCCCTCAAAACAATCCTTGGCTCGGTATGGTCAGGTGGTTAAAGCACTCGACTCATAATCTGAGGGTCGCGGGTTCGTTTCCCCGTCACACTAAACATGTTCGCCCTTCCAGCCGTGGATGCGTTATAATGTGACAATCAATCCCACTATTTCTTGGGAAAAGAATAGCCTAAGAATTGGAGGTGGGTGATGATGAAAAGTCTTACACTGCTAAATTTGGAACGACTAGCGTAGATAGCCCTTGTGTAGCTTGGCGCGAAATTAAAGAAGTATACTAAACAATTCCAACATGAAAGAGCTGCTCCTTTCATGCATTTTACCGTTCCTTTACCGTGAGGTCCGGCATGGCCAAGCGTGTTAAGGCGTGCGACTCGTAATCTGAGGGTCGCGGGTTCGAATTCTCGTCACACCAAACATGCTCGCTCTTTCAGCCGTGGGGGCGTTATAATGTTACAATCAATCCCACTATTAGTTGGTAAAAGAGTAGCCCAAGAGTTGGCGGTGGGTGGTGATGACTAGCTGCCTTCCTTCTAGTCTTACACTGCTAAATTAGGGACGGCTAGCACAGATAGCTCTCGAGTAGCTTTGTGCGAAATTCAAAAAGCAAATAAACAAATAAACAAACAAATCCTTTACTGTGAAGGACTAATTCAAGTACATATTCGTATTAAAACAATGTTAATTCGCTCCCTAATTTTTATGAAATAATTCATGAGCAGGAAAAGTTCCGTTTTCGACGTTTTTTTTCATACAACAAACTGATAACAAAAGGTAGAATTAATCGTTATCGAGTCACAAAATCGTTTATCAGTTTTACTCAAACACGCATGTGCTATTCCCATAATATATTGTCCATCACCATTTCGATAGCACCGAACTGTCGTTAAATTCATGTACAATCCAGTCTTTGCTTTCACCAAGCCTTGTTTAAGCCAATACAACTTTTAATACGCAGAATAATTTAAGTAGATTATTGAGAGAGAAAGAATAATTCATGGCTGATATGAATCAAGTGAACAACGGTTATAAAAACGACAGCTACATAATGGACGAAAGCGAAATGAGATGGAAACCTCAAAACAAAGGCGTTCTTTGTGAGAATACGCATAGTGAACAACTTCCTGTTCCTATGACTAAACAAAGGATAATCAAAAACTTGATAGTCGTATGTTGTGGTTTCTTGTTCTTATTCACCACGTTTCAAGCTCTTGCAAACCTTCAGAGCACTTTAAACAGTGAGGATGGGATTGGTGTGGTCTCACAGAGCGTTATTTATGGGGCTTTAATCGTGTCGTCTCTTTTTCTTCCAGCAATTGTAATAAAAAAATTAGGTTGTAAACGCACCATGGTGTTGGCGATGTTATGTTACACGCCCTATATTGCAGCCAATTTTTATCCTCACTGGGGAACTCTCATACCATCTGCCTTGATTTTAGGCCTTGGAGCTGCTCCCTTGTGGTCTGCAAAATGTACTTATCTAAACGAAATAGGCTTTCGTTATACAGAGATGGTCAAAGAAACCGAAGACACGATAATCGTCCGCTTTTTTGGAATATTCTTCATGTTCTTCCAATCCACTCAAATTTGGGGAAATTTGATATCGTACTTCGTTCTGCGTCCAGAAAATGAAACAATGTATTTAGTTAACGATTCTGATGCCAGTTTAGCTTTCTGTGGATCAGACTTTTGTAATCAAGTTGAAAGCCCAAATCTTGTTCGTCCAGAAGATACCAAGGTTTACATGCTAATTGGAATCTATTTAGCTTCTGCTGTTTGTGGAGCCATTTTGATTGGATTGTTTCTTGATCCTTTGAAGCGAGAATTTCAAGAGTTTGATGAGAAGTTAACAGGAGTCCGACTTTTGCTTGCAACATTAAAACACCTAAGAAATCCCTATCAAATTGTTATTATTCCACTTACGATATACAGTGGTTTAGAACAAGCCTTTTTTCTTAGTGATTATACAAAGGTAGGTCTTTATATATATTTATTAATATAGTAACAAAAAACAATTTGATAAGAAAATAAGGCAAACAAGTGAAAAAAGAATATTTCGATCAGATAATTAGGTGCTGTGATCAATCGTTGAAAAGGTTAACTAAAAACTTGGAGAACTCTGTTATTTAAAAATATTGGGAAGAGAGGTAAACAAATTATTTCAAACTTTCCTTGTATCGAAGTACGGGAAAGGCAGATAAGCTATGTGATTTTAGTAAGGACAGGTGAGTATATACAGCAATACCTAGAACTGTATTTGATATAGCTGTACGTGTAAAACAAAAGAAGAGTTCCGTTATATCAGTATATATAACACATAAAGTGGCTAAATCACACATATTATGCATGAAACATTTGGCAGTTACTCCAACAGCATAACTACATTGCTGGCAGACGAAACACGAAGCGTAAATACAACTAACTACTGTAGTTGTACTATGAGCTAACTTATTTTAATCTAAAAAGCCATGCAAATATTGTCATCAAATGACAAGCGGCTGAATATAAATCACAGTCAAGAGTATTAATCAAACGATTTTACTTCATGGTATCGTGTGTTATTTTTAAACTATGAGTGTTGATAGACGAAAGAATAAAAATACAGATAGGAAGAGGTTAATTGTTATTTGATATTCTATTGTAGATGAGGGTACAGAGTTTATAGATTTTCCAAGTAACGATAGTGGGCAGCGCAAGTCGACATTCTTTGATACAAAATGGTTTGTTTTGTTTCGAATTTCGCGCAAAGCTAAACAAAGGGCTATCTGCGCTAGCTGTCTCTAATTTAGCAGTGTTAAACTAGAGAGAAGGCAGATAGTCATTACCACCCACCGCCAGCTCTTGGGTTACATTTTTACCAACGAATAGTGGGATGGATCGTAATGTTACAACGCCCCCATGGCTGAAAGGGCGAGCATGTTTGGTGCGACGGGGATTCAAATCCGCAACCCTCATATTACGAATCGAGCACCTTAATCACGTGGCCATGTCAGACCTAATAAGAAAGGTATGAACAGATAAATCTAACAATTTGCTACTCTATACATTTGATGGACTTAATTCATGCACTATTTGAATGAAATCAGTGTTTCACATTCTGATCGACCTGATTCACTCAAATTTCGTCTTGATCTCCTTCCATCTTCAGTGCAAATAATAAAAGAATAACGTTGTAATTCATTAAGCCAACTGGGAACAAAAGATATATCGATAGATATAGCCTGTTTGTTTTCTATTAAGAAATATTTTACAGAAAAAATCCTACGGTTTCAACAATATCTCAGTGAGATGAGTCATAAATTATCTTTCTATATGAGAAAGTTGTGGCGAATCTTGTACATCTCTGATTAGAAAAATCACATTGCTTTCATTTATCACATCAAACTTACTGCAGAACATAAAGTGAAATCTATAATGCTTAAGATTATATGTTGTCTCAGAGGATACCTAATTTGTATAATTTATTGTTGAGCATGAAGCTATCTGTATTCTAGCCACTACAGTTATTGAAAGGGACAGGCATCGACCAGTAGTTAAGGCACTCGACTCGCAATCCGGGACCCTCTGTGCTAGCCCTCGTGTAGCTTTGCGCAAATTTCAAAAACAAATAAACAGTTATTGTAATCCGACTTTAAGCCCTCAGACTTACACGTGAGTCACTAGCTGGCTGGTAATTGGTAACTTATCATGTTGTTATTTATAGAGTGGGAAGTATAAGAAAGCATTTAATGCTGTTAACCGCACAAATCTCGTTCAATTTGGATTCCGTACGTTTACGTTGTTGTGCAAACTTGTCTGTCAACCAAATATACGTTAAAACTAGCAATACATTTTCAAGTAATATACAATTAGTTAAGCTATTAGATTATTACATGATACTTAAATATGTCAGGTCCGAAATATATGGTGTTAATTAAGAGATATATTATATCTCACAGAACATATTGTGTGTGGACATGTTCTCTGACCGAACAAAAGATCAGTGAAACACAAGTTTTAAATATTGTGTCTTCATTTTGCCACGAAATATTTTTGATGTTTACATTGTGTGTCTCGATTGTATAATTGTTCATAATGTTAAATTTATTAACAAATTAAAACTTTAATGCTGATAAATGTATTCACTTATTTTTATTCCAGGCTTTTATTGCGTGTTCTTGGGGTATTCACAGAATTGGTTTTGTACTGATCTGTTTTGGTGTTGTAAATGCTGTAGTTTCTCTGCTTTCGGGGCCTTTAGTAAAACTGGTGTCTCGACTCCCCATATTCGTCACAGCGGCTCTAGCCAACTTAGGGATTACCATCACCTTACTCTATTGGAAACCTAATTCTAGCCAAACCACAGTCTTGTTGGCGCTGGCTGGTATCTGGGGCTTCAGTGATGCAGTCTGGCAAACGCAAATTAATGGTATGCTTGAAAACTTTAAATTGATCGATAAGTGAACAAATTATAGAAAAAGTTATTTAAATAGTTAAGCCTAGATTATTTACTATTTCATCATATTCTTAAATTACGTACTACACAGGGTGAAATGTACGTTATATTAAAACGATTTTGGATATTATAATCAGCAAGTCACGTGACAAAAACAGTCTATGTAAAGTCGTGGTGAAAACACCTGTACCATAATTGAATTTTGACATTGTTTGGTGTTTATAGGTGGTGTGATGCCACTGAAAATTGATCAATTTTGGAAAGGTAATATAACATATTTTTCTCCGATGTAAAATATTTATACACTCACATAAAAAAGATGTGTTCGGATCGGGGATTTATAACTTTCAAGACTGAAATATACATAAAACAAGTCGTACAATAATCGTGGTAAACAAATTGCTGCATCTTATAACAGATGGGAATATACAAACACAAAGGTCAGTAGCAGAAGCCTTCCATGTTCCCCAGACAACAGTACACAACATAAAGGATCTCCTTTTGGTAAGATATCCTCGAGATAAATATGTCTTCTAGTCCTACTCCCCTCTCAAATACTGTATTTTTCTAGGAGCAGGTGGTCATTGTTTCCACTTACACATAGCGTGAAGTCGCTGTACGCAGTGCCAAAGGACTGTGATCGGACTCTCGAATTGTGAACTGTAAATTAATCATAACACGTTCGATAAATTATTGAAATAAATAGAGAAGAGTATTTGAGCAGCATGACAACCTTCCGAAGGGGACTTTTGATTTGACACTGTAAAGCTTTTTTCAAGGTGCATAGTCACAAGATAATTCATGACTGGGTGAGGTTCCAAAATTATTTTAAAGTAACGTACTCACACCTCTGTATATATTTGAACGTATTTGAAATTTGTAAGTGTAATAATATTCTTATTTTAAGACAGTATAATACAAGTTGGATTCTTTGACTTGAAGACTAGGCTGTAAGTAAAAAAATCGAAATTTATAATATTAATAGCGCGAGACAGAATTTTGTGTCAAATCCTGTAAATTCACGTTCATAGCTTGCTAAAAATGAATTTTAATTCCAAAACTTCGTTATCCATTTTAAAATAACACGAAAGAAGAACTCTAAATGTACTTTTAAACATTAATTCAATGAAACTTGAAACCATTCTGTAAGAGTTCATGCTTTATTCTTTGGAACTATAATACAATACCGTCTGAATAAAAAAATTTAAAAATACTTTACATATTTAGTTCTACCTTTTCAGAAAGTGATGTAAACCCAGAGTGTGTTAATAAAAATTTTTCTTTATTTTATACGCGCCAAATGTATATATTTTTATATATTGCTGAAAAATGGAAGAATGAGTTTTGAATCATGCTTTTTTTGGCCCCTGTTTATCTTGGTTATTCTGAATTGTTATTATGTACATACAAATAATATAGGTTAACAAACTCAGCAGTCTTGCTCTAATGATATACCCATGTACGAAGCGGAAAATAGTTTTAAGAGTTTTGATTTTTTTTGTAAACAATGAGGGAAATCTCCAACACCAAGTATATCAAAGTATAAAATGTAACTTATTCAGCAATAAATAAAGTGAATTATTCGACACTAAGGTACCACACAGCAGATTGAGTTCTTTAAACTTTATATAGCAAATAATGGAGTAAAAGTTCCTTGTACTGTTATTCCGTTTACGCTGTTTAATAGGACTAGACCAACCCATGTCAGGAGATTGAAATAAACAAACGTTAGGCTATGTGTTTATCTTCGCCAAAAAAAAACAAGAACAAAAACAATAAAAAACAGTGGGTTATCTGTGCCATTTACGCTTCACGAATAAAAAACTAAGTTTTAGCCTTATAAGCTCTGAACCTATCACTGAGCCAGCAGTAGAAGTATAATAGAATAAAACTAACACATATATGTATATCGAACAGCAGGGAAAATTATTTGTTTTCTGGTTTTGTGTAACGCGTAACCCTGTACTAACGTATAGTTTTGAGTTGAATTATACACATTGAAAGATCATCTCAAACTTGTACATTGCCATTCATTTCTTTTTTCTATAGCTTTTTATGGGATTTTATTCAAGAAGAACGAAGAGGCAGCCTTTTCTAACTACAGACTCTGGGAGTCCATTGGCTTTAGCATGGCGTTTGCCTACAGTAATTACTTATGTGTCAACGTTAAGATCTACATTCTTATAGGCTTTCTAGTATTAGGCATTACAGGATACGTGGCCATTGAATTTTTCAAGAAACGATGCACTAAAGCAATGATTTCGTTATACCATGATTAGGCTTGATTTGATGTGGGATGAAATTCTGAACAACATATATGAGCTTGGATGTTTTCTCAGTGTTTTGTTACTAAATTTACAAGCATTCTAAGATATGATTCAAATAATATGAAAAGTTGTGCAGTCATGTTCTAAAACAAATCTTTAATTTAAATATCAACATATAATTCTCACATATTTATGATTTTTCGACAGTTTCGTATTTTCAGTCTTCAATTACAATGTAAAGATGCTCAAGTTATATAAATAATAAAAATTATAATTAATCTAACGGTTTAATATCTATAAATGTGCTGAAAAAAAGAGTTTCTGAAAACAGTTAAGTTTTGGTAGTTGATTACATTTATAGCGAATCGTCAACAAGTCGCAAAGACAATTATTTGTAAGAGTTGCTTATGACTTCTTTCCCTCGATAATTCATTATATGTTTAAAACACTCTGTGCCAGTCGGTGGTGTTTAATATGTCGTAGGTTCCAGTTTTTTTCGCAAGTCCTGCCAACATGTCAAAACTGTGTGGTGTCAGTTTTATTATTTCTACGACCACGGCATTTCTAATCGTATATGCGTAGAAGGGTCGTCTACACAGCTCCTCTGTCCTCAGTAATTTCTCTCCTCATAATGCATGCCTTACCATCACCCTCTATAAAACTATATATCATTTTTTGCCTTATGAACACCCAAACATACTCATCTTTCTGCTTTTGCTTTCAATTCATGAGAGCAAAAAGGTTATGTTTGTTTTTGGATATTTGCGTAAAGCTACTCGAGGGATATATGCGCTATAGTCGTCTCAAATTTTAATATGACAGAACATGGGCAGGCAGTTAGTCAACAATCCCCACAAAAAAACTCTTAGGCTACTGCTTCCAGACTTAATAGTAGGATTTGACTGTCACCCTAGTTACGCACTCTTCATCCAAAAATGCGGAGTATAATTATTTTTTGTGGTAACGACACGCTACTGTAGCACCTGCAGATCCATAGTCCAACAGGCGAATTCCTAGATCAGAGTCGGCAAAAGATAAGTAGACTGGCTTGATTTTGATTACCTGGAAACATCCTGATTCCCTCTGCAGGATCTACGTAAGTTCTACCAAGACAAAAAGTTATTCGGATGAACTTGTTTGTTTGTTTTGGAATTTCGCACAAAGCTACTCGAGGGCTATCTGTGCTATCCGTCCCTAATTTAGCAGTGTAAGACTAGAGGGAAGGCAGCTAGTCATCACCACCCACCGCCAACTCTTGGGCTACTCTTTTACCAACGAATAGTGGGATTGACCGTCACATTATACACCCCCACGGCTGGGAGGGCGAGCATGTTTAGCGCGACGGGGGCGCGAACCCGCGACCCTCGGATTACGAGTCGCACGCCTTACGCGCTAGGCCACGCCGGGCCCGGATGAACTTGAAGCAAACAGAGACAAAACGCCAACTTATATGCTTTCCTAAGTATACTACATTCTTCTTCTGTAATACGTAGCCATGACAAAGCCTCTAACAGATTTATTAACTTTTACCTTAATAAAACAAACAGTAAACTAAAATATTTAACATTACTCCGTTAGATATTCTTCATAAATTTTGTTATGATGAAGATAAGATATATTTTGCGAAACCATTAACTGTTATGAATATACTATTGAACCTTTACGATTTGGCCAGATTTTAAGATGCATTATACACTTCTTAGGTCTTATTCGTATTAGCACTGCATACTAAATTGTAATCGACTTCATCGGTAGTTGAAGTTCGATAAATATTGTTGTAACGTAGGTTTTCGTCGAACTGTGTCTCATGAAAATAATGCCCAGTCCACGAAATGAAAACAAATTACTTTATTCTTTCTTAACATTTATATACGCTTGTAGGCTTAAGTTTACAACTGACGCTTCAACGGAAATACCTCCTTCAGGACGTTATGAATAATGTATGGGTAAACTTCCTTTTACAATTTTACGGCTAATCAATAGAGTAACTAAATATACGTGATAACTAACAGTTACTGACAGAAATAACTGACAATCAGTTGATAATAATTACTGGCATTCACACAGAGTTCACGTCACATTGACAGTTACTCAACTAATTCGTAGCTGTAATTGATGTTTCACTTCTAGATATTCGACGAAGTTACTAGCGCTTCGTGACATCATCTATAACGTTCGCTTTTTAAATGCAAGTTTCAGTTTATTAACTAAATTAGTTATTAGTGCATATATATATAGTTTGTTATAACCACAAATAAGGCGAAACAAAAATAAAAAAAAACGCTGCAGTAATTGAAATGAGCCCAGAGTACAAGTTATAATGAGGGATATAAAATGGACCCTGTAACAAACTATATATAATTAGTCAGAGGTTTGGATATGTTATTTTTAACACAATTCTTCCTTTTGATTTTGTTTTAATTTACTTAACCTTATCAGTATTAACAGTCTCTAAATATATATATATATATAGTTTGCTGTCCAACAATATTTAGCGATTTTGTTTTGAATTTTTACAAATTTTGTTTTTATCGTGTATGTTTTGTATTAACATGTTTCTTGTACCCATTATATTATTAATTACAAGTATTTTACCGAGCTCTGTTTCATGATCACTTGTTTATAATACTTTCTCTAATCATGTAAAAAAAGAAAAATAATTGTTTTTATGTACATCACGTGTTTAAGTATAAAGATTATGGACAACGTATCTTGTGATTAGGATGGATTAGTGACTGTTACTAGTTCGTTTGTTGTTCTTCCACATGTCATATCCCATAACTTTGCTTATTATTTTTTATTTAGATAAGCCTTAGTACACACTTAAAACAATATTATTCTCGTACAAAGGTAGTGTAAATTCGAACAAAGTTAATTATATATACCAATTTAATTGGATGAGATTGATGTAACGATGAAGCCAATGTAAATATACACGTACACACCGATAGGCTTACTAAATAACTAAATATTCTTCGTGTGAGAACTTTTCAAATAGGAGAAAGCTTAACAGCGATACTTAGAATTATATGTGATTCGCTCACATCACTGCGATGTCATGTCTTCATTTAGCAGTAATGTGACAAAATTCTCGACTTCCATTACTTAACTTGAGAACTAATTCTATATATTCTTTTCCAACGAAACTACGTCTCTGTTATACATAAATATAAAAAGAGTAAATAACATTTATCTCGTGCTACAATTCATGTAGATTGACCGAATTTCGAAGAAAGATAAGATAGTATATCTGTGAAGAAGATTGAGATTTTATTACATCACCCAATGTACTTGCAATTTGAACAAAGCGCGCGATATAACACATTTTTGTGAGATAATGATAAAAAAATACTTTGTTTTTAATTTCGCGCAAAGCTACACGAGGGCTATCTGCACTAGCCGTCCCTAATTTAGCAGTGTAAGACTAGAGGGAAGGCAGCTAGTCATCAACGCCCACCGCCAACTCTTGGGCTACTTTTTTTACCAGCGAATTGTTGGATTGATCGTAACATTATAATGCCCTCATAGCTGAAAGGATGAGCATGTTTGGTGTGACGGGGATTCGAAACCGCGACCCTCGGATTACTAGTTGAGTGCCTTAACTACCTGACCATGCAGGGCCCAACAAGAATAGTAAAAACACATGTACAAATAAAGTTTCGAAGAATTCGTTGCAAATTTGGTTTAATGTTTTGATATCTCTCAAATTAATTAAGTTTAAATTTTAAACAGGCAAAACGTTCTTCGACTAAAATACATTAATATTATTATTGAAACGGTTGAAATTAATACAGAATTTGTGTTATATGCAGAAATAATTAAATAAAATGAAAACTTTGGTTTCTGTGTCCAAAGATAAAACTCTAGAGATATTTTGTAATGGATTCCTCTAAGAAGCAAGATATGCTGTAAAAAAATAAAGAGCGTGAAACAAACTGTGTATTTTCATTAATCTAAAAATACCTCAAATTGTTTGTTTTAATAGACTGGCAACCGTTTCTTTCTTTCTGAAGGTGAAATTTTGAAATTCAAAAGTACTTACTGATTATAAATTCACTTGAAAAAACAACTTGTTACTGTTAACTTGTGAAAAAACAAGGACAGGAACACTTATCATTGGCAAAAAGTTAAAAAAAAAAACATCGGAGAAAAAAAAGACAAGATACCTGTTTAAAGGCCCGGCATAGTCAGGTGGTTAAGGCACTCGACTCGTAATCCGAGGGTTGCGGGTTTGAATCTCCGTCACACCAAACATGCTCGCCCTTTCAGTCGTGTGTGTGGGGGTAATAATGTGACAGTCAATCCCACTATTCGTTGGTAAAAGAGTAGCCCAAGAACTGGTGGTGGATGACAAGCTACCTTCCCTTTTGTCTTACACTGCTGAATTAGGGACGGCTAGCGCAGATATCCCTCGTGCAGTTTTGCGAGAAATTAAAAACAACCAACCTTTTTTAAAATATAAAATATTTCATGTAAACCAACGTGGAATATACTTGGTATACTTTACGGAATTTAGTAAAAAGTCCGTCCAACAAGTTATAATGACCACAGTTTTCTATTACCAGATCTGCTTTAAGGATTGTTATACGCGTCATATCACTTTATATATAAAATTGGGCTTCCATTTGTTTTGCTATATAACAAGTATAAGTTTAAACGTTAAGTAAAATATATGAAAAATTTAGATTCAATAATGATTCAATTCAGGTTTGTCTACTTGTCTCGATTCTGCTGTGACCTCCGTCCATTTGAATGGGCGATACTTCGGTTGTTACATGATTCATTGACATGAAAGATAGCTTTATATTCCCGAATATTAGGTGTTTTCTTCCTGCAAGAAATTCAGTTAGTTTGCAAATAAAGGTTCATTTTGTTTTATTTGATATTAAGAATAAATTTATAACATGGACTATTTGTGCTATGTCTACTACGGGGATCAAAACATGGTTTTATCGTTATAAACCTACAGACTGTAAGGTTGAAGCTAAATTAAGATGTATTTGTTTAAACGATTTTAAATGTTCGAACTGAACTGAAAGAAAATACAGAAATTTCCAAAAAGAAGGTAAGTTGTGGAAGTGTTTAATCTAAGAAATTATACAAGTACGTTTATAAGTAAGTTAGGTCTAGAAGTGAATATAGCCTGTGTTTTACTGAAGAAATAAATTAACTTTTTATCATGAACTGGATTTTGCATTATTTTAATAATCCAAATAATCCAAAAGAACCCGTTCAATTGCATAACACTTGCAACACAAGGAATAAAAAGATATCAAATGCTTCGTTTTAGGTTTTCGTGTTTTCTTTTTCCGCACAAAACCTATATCTCTTAGCTTTTCAGTTATTCGTGGTTTGGAATATTAGCTTGATTGATTTTCTTTTTGAGTTAGTTGTATTTATCTCTTTCCGAGTCACTTGCCATGTTGACTATATACCCTTTATTTATAGAAATTGCCTTAGATTAACAACACGATCAAACTCATGAACTTGGTGAACATACACTATTATTAACAGCTATGTTAGGTTACAATGATTAGATATTTGCAACTATAAGATCATACCAATGGTTTTCACATAACAAACATTTACTCTGTATGTACTTACTTTTAAGGACAAAACTTGAAGTCGTTTATAATTTTTAACCATAAAATGATGTTTTCTATGCTAATCACAGCTTCTTATTATTGTGAACGTAACGTGTAAATATGTATCTATGTATATGATCGAAATAATAAATACAATATGGCGTTATTTATCTTATGGCATCACAAACAAAATCCATAAAACGTCTTACACTTGGGGAATTGAAAATTCAAACAGAAACATCAGCACAGTATGTGCAACAAACATTTATTTATGATATAACACAGTTTAAAAAGAAAAAAAAAATACTCTTCTCATAATAAGAACACGACTTTCGCTAGAACTGTATGTGAGAGTTCAATTATATTTTTATTGATATAATTTGTAAATATACTACTAAAAATGAAATTTTTCAAAAATGCTATTTTTAACCACTTTCAATAATAATAAAAAATTACAGTTTATATCGACACAATCCGAACTCTTTTTCAGTCTAATTTGTTTTCCAAAAACAATTGTTGTTTATAAAATATTCACTTTTATAAATTGTTTTTCAAAGAGGTATGAATAATATAAGTAGTAATTACTAGACAAACAGTCGCCCATAGGAAGATGATTCTGTCAGTAACAGCAATACAAAATAAAGTTTTCAACCATATTCTTTTGGTCCCTTACATAACAGTAATATGTATGCTTATGTACAACGGGTTAAATAAAAGGAAATAATCATTACGTATCTTATACACGATTTATAGGAGTTTTAAAGTTAAATGGTTTGTTATTAAAAATGCTAATATAATTTAATATATGGACAACAACGAACTACAAGAGCTATTTCAGGTTTCAAAATAAGAAACAACTGTTGTGGGTCTTGGGTTTTTAAAGGTTAAAAGCCTATATTTTATATATAACCTGATGGTTTTTAAGCTGTTCAATGTATATACAATTATACATGTTGTTCGTACTGTGTTTATGACTTGTAATAGAAACCCTAAGCACATGTTCTAATTTCAAGGAATTAGATATCTTTACTGATAGGACAGCTGATTTCTGTGCATAGTTTTATATTGTGCTTAAACAAACAATTATATCGATATACATGTTGTTGTTTCATATAATTTCACTGAAGCAACTTGTGAAACCTTATTTAATAATCTTTCAATGACAGTAATGTTGAATATTTTCGAGGCTCCAAAGATATAGCTAATCGGTCTGATATACAACACTACAAAAGAATTTCAAGTGTTTTATAAAAATTGGGCTACAAATATACTGTACATGTTTATATGCAGTAGATAACACACTAGTCTATTTATCTTTATTGTAAAGCGGTTTGATAATATAACAAAAAACACATGTACTTCATTGTAAGAGAAAACTAATCTTTTTAGGAATTTTTGAAAGCTTATCAACACTCCGCTTAGATACAGAAGTCATAAAAGTTATCCCTAGCCGTTAGCCTAAACCTAGGCTTTATAACTACTTTTTATATGAAGAATTTTAATGAGAAAGCTGGACCGAAAAAGCTGATTTATACACCTTTGTGTGTACTTACTTGAGACTGAGTATGTACATATAATAACTAAAAAGTGAAACCAGTTTTCAATAACTTGATTTGTATTCTTCATAATTATATATATATATACTTAGGAATATCGCTATAAGTAGTTGGTCCTTTGACAACATCTGGTCGATCCTACGACAACATACTGTTGACCTTTGACCTCACATCCACCTTAAACCTTGATATCACATCCAGTATATGTATATGCCGTAACTGTGACGAATGTTTTCAACTTTGACAGAGTTCTCATTGATAAATGGATGTTTCTCAACTGTATTTAAGTAAAAGTGAGAAATGATCAAATTCTTTTTATCTGTTTTATCATCCAGTATTTAAATATGCTTCAAAGTATTCCTTTTGGTTAAGATGGAGTTTCGTGATTTATTTTTGGAGAGTATCCTGAGACGTGTCTTCACGTAGTATGTCACAAGACTAAACAGTGATACCCCTCGCAGGGTGTATTAAAGAAACGAAATAACTAGGGAATGTTTATATTTTTCGGATAGCTTTGTTACTAGAAGTTATCTTTTCTATTTACGAGCCAAAATTTGTTGACACTTAGACGAAGGTATGACATCTACAGCCAAACGACAATGAGCCCAATCGAGGTGATTACAGAGAAACTTCTAACTACGTCTTCGAAGTTTCAAAGCTGTAGAAACCGTCCACAAATTGTTCTCCAATTTTGAACAAGAAACAATGACTTATTTTTGATTATTTTAGGACTCTTTCTTTCAAATGGTTACATATGAGTAACTTTTCGAAAAGATAATTCCTTGTAAGGACTTTTTATATCCTTTAGTCATGTATCAAATTTTAATATGATTGATTTAATCAACCTTTCCTACATTTATGGTTTTTTATCTTAAACATTGGCCCTTAGATAGTGGGTATTCTGGTGTCAAAAATGTAAGGCTTTAAAATGAATAGAAAAGAAACATTGTGCTATTAATATAAAAAAATCAACATGTCAACGTTTGGCCTGTGAAATCAATATTGATCGCCTCAAACTTGAACTCGAAAATGATGCCAACAAAATTCTTTACACAGACTCAGAATATTAAAAATATAAATACATATACCCTATTACCAAGAAGTAATAAATTCACCGTAAGATCCTAAGGACTTACTATATTGTGCAACAACATGGGAACTAGTGGTGCTGAAGGATTTTGATTTTGTTAAGTGGTTTTCAGACATTGTTCCAGCACCAATGATCTTGTGTTTACTCATGTTTAACTGTGATACAGAGATCCTTATTCACAGTATAATAGTCTTTGAGATTCATAATACACACGCGTGCACGCACACACAAAACATCTTCAAAACGAACATTAAACTTTGCGTCTACTGTTAAAAAATCTAGGTCATAATTTTGTATTTCTACGTATGTTACCTAATGTACTTTATTAAGGGTATCAATTTTCCTTTCGAATATTCATTAAACGTAACAACTCTAGTTGACATAATGAGAACAAGAAGGGTTGTTTCGTTGATAAACGTTTATTGATAGGCCTAACTTCAGAGTAGACACTTGTGGTGTTCTCAGGTTAGTTGCTTTCCTTTTGATAGAAACTGCAGAATAACGGGAGGTTGTACAGAAAACTGTATTATAGGGAAAAAATTGTAATTATCTTAACCGTGACTGACTTTGAATTAAAGAATGAGCCTGCACATAACGAACTAAAGTTAATGTGAGTAATTATCGAGTGTCACGTTATTATTCTTATATAAAATTCAAAATACCTTAGGTGTGAAAACAAAGTGCATCCAGAAAGCGAGAAACTTAAAGAAACGAAATCACATGTATAACATTGATAATAATTTTGCACCAAATATTCAAGCCTCACTTAGCTGGGTCGCGTATTTTATTTTATCCACCATCATTCTTTCTCCAAGTTGAACACTAAGCGCAGCCTAACTAACTAATTAATGAATATCTGCTGTAAATTTTTATCATTGCTGTAACTGTAGCTACTAGTTTGGCTGCCTATATTGATGTTATTCCTTTAATTCGCGCGCTAAATTCTTTTCTGGACACACTTTTTTTCCACACCTAAAGTGTTTTTAATTACATCTAAATAAGACATAATACTTTCTGTAGCATTGCTTAATATATCATAAACTAAGAAAACATGGCATTATATACTAAAAACAACAATGCAATGATTGATGATCACTTTCACTTAAAAAAAATAGATTCTGCATCTTTGGGACATTCCATTCCTTGCCAGTATTCTTTTTGTTCACATTTTCAGTGGTTCTGGCTTAGGTGATGTCCTCATCAGCGACTGGGTGTTGGCCAAGCTAGGCTTAGGCGCCCAAAGTGGTGCAACCGTGAAAGGACCCATCCTAATGGCTTGTTGCACATTGGTTGGTCTGGGCAGTTAGAGAAATTTCAGGATCATTTTGTTGGCAGCCTTGTTCAGCTCTTTTACATCAGATGTACCATTCAGCAATTTATCTTCATTCTTGGGCTCTACCAAGATGAAGGTGAGACTGCCCTCTGCTGTTACTAAAATAGTGAGAAATTCAGAAATGTCACTGAACAACAACAACAAAAAAGAAACTAAAAATAGACACACTTAGCTTATTGGAAACAAGATAGCCAAAAGGCTATCACAGTAGTGAGACACGAACTTCGGATCAACAATCCAACATGCTAGCCCTCGGGCTACCGTCAACCTATCCCCCATACTTATAATTACTAATGTATGTGATGATAAATAATGTTCAACTATATGTTTACAAATGTGATGTTGCTTATGTGTATGTATAATACAAATAGATCACGCGCACTGAGAGCACACCTGTCAAACAATATATAAATGAAATTACATGATTGGATCTAAATCAGTGGTTCCCAACCTTTTTTATGTCCCGCACCCCTAGAAAAATTAATATGCTCTCGCACCCCTCACAATAATTATTTATTTAAGAATAAAGGTGAAGGTGGCCAAAATAAATGTTATCTCGCACCTCTTGGGGGTGCGAGCACCCCTGGTTGGGAACCACTGATCTAGAAGTTAAAACATCGAGATGTGAAATCGCTCGTGATTACTGCCATGTAAAGCATTATTTGATGTTACAGTATATCTGGTATTTTCATTATGCTGATGTGAGATGTTTTCATTTTTGACGTTAAAATATTCAGCAGGTGATGGATATTCAAAGATGAAAAAGTAAGAATGAAGCCTAGGTTCATTTATCGGATGAATTTGAAATATTCGTAAGCAAGTGAAATTATCTGAATAAAGTAAAATTCATTAACAATAATTTGCATCATACCAAATGTAAGCTTGGTGTACCCAACGTTTCAATTTATGATTGAATATTTTTCAATCATGCAGTAGAAACTGCAGTTGAAATACATGAAAGTATAAGTAGAGACTGAAATTTTGGTTTCGCCACATGTAAAAAAGTGACCTTGTTTTGTCTCTTCGCTCCAAACAAAATTAGAACAGTTTCTTAAGGAGAATTTTTCCACCTTAAACGTCGTTTCTCCAATAATCGGATTCTTGAAGTAACTGCTTAAGATGTGACCACTTTTTCTTGGATAGACACTACCCGCCCAATACTCTAAAGTCAAACATGATGTCTTCTTAACCGACTGCAAATATAAACAAGACTGGCAACATTCCTTTATTTCTATCAGGCTATCTTCTAAACAACTGAATTCACAGCTTAAGTTCTCCAAACTTTGATACTTTAATCCATGATCAAAGTCTATTTGTCATTTTAAATACCAAAACTTTTATAAACATTTACGCAACCTTACTCCACTTGCAAATTAAACTCTACAATGACACTGAGTGTGCTAGTAGGAGTTTGCTTAAGGGTGTTTATCTTATTGTCTTGACAAAAGCCATTGCTTTCTGACCTTAAGAAAGCGCTCTTTGATTAAGTGCCACTGCCTATGAAATTCATGACAAGCTAAACATGAAAACTGGAAGTGTAGTAAGATTTCTCCTCTAGGAGAACCTTGTCATTGAGGTATGATGATCACTGCAGTGTTTCATTCTATTGATGAGAGGGAAGATATTTGGACAGAATACCTTTGCACCACGTTATGTATGATAGAAATTAGCGCAGCTGCTTATCAAATTAGGCACATCAAGGCAAAGACCAAGAAACTGCAAAATGCCTCACTAAATATATACAAATACTTTCAGCTGGGAAACTTCAAGGTAATATGTTAATCAGTGAAGTTCAACTGCATTTGACCAACATTGATCGCAGAACTGTGATACCAGAAGTAGGAGTAATAACAACGGAAGCAGTTCAGACCTTACAATCATCTTAGCTCTTTTGTTTACTGTCACATAGATGATGAAAATGATTTATATCACGAGAAAAATGAAGAAACGTAGAAGAGAAAAAATATATCTAAAGGAAGAGTAATAAGGTTGTTTTCTGATGTGAAAGCTATCTAACAGTCATCTACACTTTCACAAGAAATATGTTCAACACAACAAATGATTCAAAGGAACGGATGGAATAACAAGAGATCTACCAAATGCAAAACAACTTGGTTGGAGGTATTAAAGATCTATCTTATGACTATCAACTTGTATAAGATCATTTTATAGCAATTGTGATGAATGAAATGGTAGTACTAAAAAGACATGCACAAACAGATGAAAGAACAACTTTGTATTAGACGCTAATTCCGAATAGGAAGACTCTTGGAAAACATAAAGTTGTAATGACACACAGATGAAGGAGTTGCAACACCATGAACAACAGTTTACCCTCTGCAAGTAGCTTAAAGTAATCTGATAAAAAAGAAAAGAAAATTACTCAGTTGAAACATGTCTGCAATGCTGAAAAAAAAACTATTATCAGGAATGGTTGATAATGTCTGAGAGTGTTGATAAAAGTGTAACCATTGTTTATGTAATACGTTTTATCAGAATACATAAACCATTGAATAATGAACTCAGTGACAAGATCACAGAACAGCTCTTAAGTACAGTTATACAGGAAGCTTTATGTTCGGAGGTGAATTTAGCGGTATGGCATGCCAAACATAGATGGATGCAATGCGGAGCTCGAAGACATGCGTGTATGCCAAGTTCAATGTATAGAAGCCGTAAGAGAATATCAAGTTACGAGTGGCCTTATTTCAAAACAACAACAACAACAAAAGGATTGAGATGATATTGTAAGGAACAGCAATAGCAATGCAAGACTACTATGATTTCGTTTTGACTGCTGAGCCAATATTGGACAGTTTCTACCATCAGAAATCACTCACACACTTTTCAATGACTTTGAAGATTGACTACAAGGGATCAAGCCAAACTGAGTAATGTAGTAATGATCATAAATTATTACATCATTTACAAGAGATATTTTTCCAGACAAGTGTCCGAATGAAAACCACTCACCTACAAACAGTTTTGGTTGATCCATTTCTCTTTGATAGACATCATTACAAGATTGGGTTATCAAAACTATTATGATATTAATATAATTCTGAAAATTTAAAACCAATACTTTTTTTCAGTTGGATACAGAAATGCACCTTTAACTACCTCGTGAGAAAAAAAGAAGCGCACGTGACATTGTACATACCAGCAGAGGTTCCCCAGAAACATGCCTACAAGAAGAACTTGAGCTCCAAGACAAAGACAGTGAATTTAAAATTTGAAAGAAACCATTTGTGAATTTACCATGGACTTTTCTATATACCTTCTAAAACAATGTAGAATTAACCAATTGTCAAAGCCTTTGCTGTGAGACATATAAGGTTTTCAAAATTCTATCGTTACTGACTAGGATAAAATAACAGTTTATGATCTATTGTAACACTTTATAAGCCACTTACGGTGTAATATAATATCATCAAAAATAATTGTTTACCTGTTGATAGATAATTATTCATAATAAGATAGAAAATGTTATGAATGTTCGTTATAGCAAAAATTGCGAATGAAAATAGCATGACTTTGTTTCGGGAGGGAAGTCGATATGCCTATAAAAATCCCTTCCTCCAAAGAAAGTTGTCACTCTTAACACACAATTTGTTTATACAGCGAAAGTTTTGACATTTTCCTTTTGTGGAAAAATAAATTTTAAATTTCTAACACTTTTTCTGAGGAAGCCCTATTACAAAAAGTACAATATTATTTTCAACATAAATACAGTTTATAAACGTACAAATTGCGTATATAGCATGCTTCAGAAAAACAGTGTCTTTGCTCTCTTTTCCTCACTTTTACCTTTCTTTGGAACAGAAAAATTCGTTCTTTTTAACTCCAGTCCTGTTCATCGTGTCTAGGCCCCTACATCAAACGATACATATTTATATTTGTTTCCCACCAATATTATAAGTAATAAGCCTCCTAACCTCTAGGCCATCTATAAGTGTTTGTTTTCTGTACATAAAAGGCACATTTGGCTCTCTGGTGTCTCCTCTGCAGGGAATCCCGGAGATTGGCGTTGTAAGTCTGTAAGGTTACCTCTGTCCCACTGGAGGGGGACATCAATATATAAAAATAATCTGAAATTAAAAATATTTCATTTCAGATAACAAAAACCATAACATAAAACATTTTACTCGACCGCCGTCTGTTATTTTTTGCAATCAGAGAAAGGGTGGATTTTTTACATCTGAAAAATTCTAAGTATGAAAATAAAAGAAGCACAAAACCTGAAAAACTAAAAATTAACCGACGTATGCATTTCTTTTTGCAAGAATTTTCGAAAATTCAGTGTGAGGCACACTGCAGAATGAAAATTACAAATATTATCGCTATTCATTGCTAGATGTCGCTAAACTATAATAAATCTTAAAAATATTCAAATTATCGCATAGAAAAAGTCACTCTTCGATTAAAATCAGCACGTGTAGCATGACGTGATATCCTGTCATCTACAGACTGAGTTGCGATTACTTCACAAGAAAAGAATGCTACAATTGCCGCTTTGCAATTTTTATTGAGTAATGCATTTGATATGTGATTATCTGAAAGTTTTTTATGCCTCGACAATTATTCTTTCGTTTGTTTTTGACCATTCGTTCTCGGGCAAAATTTACAGATACTCTGTGCAGCAGAACTGTTTCTGTATGTGCATTAAATTTGGCTTTTGTATCGGATGGAGACGTCCTCAGTGGTTCAGCGGTATGTCTGCGAACTTATAAAGCTAAAACCGGGTTTCGATACCCAATTTGGGTAGAGCACAGATAACCCATCGTGTAGCTTTGTGCTTAATTCAAAACAACAACAACGGATGCGGATTTTTGGCACTTTAAAGTGAACCATGGTCAGTTATTCCTGAAAGTAAAAAAAAAAAAAAAAAACAATTTTCGAAGGATCATAACTTCATACTCTCGCTAGTAAATATCTATAGAAAAACAATAAATATATAGCGGACAGAATTGTGTCGATTTTAAAGATTGTTCTCTCGACACTGTGTACATATTTAAAAAGTTCTTGCAAAAGAATGTTGAAAGCAATGTTCAAAAGAATCTTGATCGTCAGATATGCTCTTTTACATAGAGGTCCCAGTGTTTATAAGAAATACGGTTGCATACTACTTCAATAAAGAGATGTTTGCTTCAAGGACGATTTTTTTGCAAGATATAAATGTCCTAAAATGTACTTCAAAACCAGTAAAAATGAAAAAAAACACATCTAAAATGTATCAGACTGCAGGATTTTGCGCTAACATTTTCTGAAATGGGGCATGATTCTGAACTTAAAAATACTCTGAGCTTTTGGTAGGTTCATCACTTGACTATACCACTTTTTGGAACTTTGCTAAGCTCTTGTGATTAACAGCGCAACTTTGCGATCGATTTTAAACAAGATACGAAGTAATGATAAATTGTACTTGAAATACTTTATTTTTTTAACTTTGTGAAGAGTTGCTATTTATGAAACTGACGAGGAGGTTTAATATTTGGCTAGGTTTGACCCTGTAATTAAAACAATTTCATTTACGAAATTCATAAGTACCAAATGGAAAAAGGAGTCCCAAATGAGCTAATTTAACACGATCCAGACTCATGCGCTGATAGCTGCTAGAAATACCAAACATAAATATGTAAGCAACTATGTTCCAGAAGTAGGCTAAACAACGACCATTTTGTTTGTTACATCTACTAAGCTGTCTGCAACTGAATTAGACTTAAATCAAACAACGTGTTACGTATCAAATAAGAAGAATTCTCAAAATTATACATAATTATACATTTTTTAAAATGACACACAAGATTAAACCAAAGGTAAAATAAAGAATGATAAACATATTGCACTTTCAAATTATGCTTAGTGCACTATTTTGAAATACCTACCTTAACGATAATCTCGATTAGTTATATTCAGGGGAGATGAAACTTCGACTCATACTAACTTGTACAAGTTTTAATGGCCCCAATTGAAATGAATACCGCTTCATTCAAGGTGACCAAGATGTATAAATAAAACTAAGTAAGTCATAGATTTATAGAATAAACGTTTTGGTATGTGATATTTGTCCTAAGATTGAGAAGTAGTGTATGTTTAGTTTGCAACAGCGAATGCTTACATGAAAAAAATTTTTAAACTATTAATTACTCGAATATATCCGAATAAAGATATATTATTTGCTAGCTATGGGAAGGGTATACATGTAATAATATTTCCTATCATTACACATTTTTTAGAGAACAACTTCTTACAAATTGTCTATGCAATATGTAACCAAGACATAAATAACTTTTACAAAATAACGACTTCACAAATTTATATCAGTACTGTTATGAATAACGTATAAACTGGAAACAAACAATGAGAAAAAGTAGACGGATACTTTTTAAGTTAAGGAAAGCGTAAAAACTGGTTTCTATCTGTAGACGGCCTGGCTTGGCCAGGTGGTTAAGACACTCGACTCATAATCTGAGGGTTGCAAGTTCCAATCCTCGTCACACCAAACGTGTTCGCTCTTTCAGCGGTGGTGGCGTTATAATGTGACGGTCAATCCCACTATTCGTTGGTAAAAGAGTAGCCCAAGAGTTGGCGGTGGGTGGTGATAGCAAGCTGCCTTCCTTCTAGTCTTACACTGCTATATTAGGGACGGCTGGCGCAGATAGCTTTCGTGTAGCTTTGCGCGAAATCCAAACAAACCATCTATAGATATATTTTTTTAAATTATAATGACAACAAAATCTAAAATATATATGGTGTTAAACACTGTTTTTATCAAGGTATATTTGTGGAGTGCTATTAAATTGACATCTTCAACCATATACCGGTACCATACGCTACATTCTTTCAATATAGTTGAGACACTGCAGGGGGTACCATGACAGTTATTTCAAACCTTAAATTTAATTAGTTCACTTAAGTAGAACCCTAATGATATGCCCGTGGTACAAGTACATGGAAGTTCTAAAGAATGGTAAGTATTCTCACCCTGGTTCATTCAGTTGTCAACAGGAATAAATGAAACAATACCATAATGTTGAAATTTACATTCTGTTATGACATGGAAGAATTAGCCCAATAAAATGGAAAGAATGACAGAATATTCTCTTGTACTAACACAGTATTGTACGTTTTAACTGCAATTGGAATTTCTGATATTTTTATATTTTTCACTGCAAGAATTGCTACAACTCTCAAACTACATATTAAGTGCTGTAGTTATTTATGTGATGGTAATTGTTTAGGCTGAAAACTCTATAACCCTTTTTTGTTAAAATGGTTAGTTTATTGGGGGATAAAATACAGGTATTTCCTAGAGTAGTTTGCTTTTCTTTCAGTTCTATATTCACACATAAATTTATCAAAGCTGGATTTATTAGATAATGTACATTAATAATATTTCATCAAAATACACTTTGATTTAAATAAATGTATATAATAAAATAATTATAACCAATATTAATACCAGTATTTTATTTCTGAAGATATTTAAAGAAATATCTATTTTTATATTGAGATAAATTTAAACTTCTCAATAGATTTTTATGGAATTGTTGAAATACAATTTCCATTCAAAAATAAACATGAAAGATAGCATTTTTTTACTTATTTTGATAATATATTTATTGTTATTTTCCCAAATCTTTTAAGATTTCACATTTTAGTCTTTTTTTTTTAGATTCTTAATTGAGTTCCTTTCTCCAGTATTGTCTCTTATTCTTTTTCCTTTGTGATCTCGAACTTATCTGTAAGTATCTTACAGTTACAGGGTAATCTATCAACTTCTATTGGATTAAATTCTTCAATGGGATTTTTATAGTTCAAGATAAGAGGTTCTTTTGGTTTATTATATTTGAATCTAACTATAGGATGAATTGATTTATTGTGGAAAATCTTCTGTTGAACGCGTTTATGGATTGAAAAAGGTAAAGCTAAGTCATCTTATAACATATGTTTAAAATTTATAACTATATAGTATCTTTCTTTATCAAAGAAGTATTTTTTGGTATTTGGTTACATTTTAATCTAAATTTAATGAAATCTTTGATATGCATAAGTTTAAATGTTTCGACATATATTTATACCACAACAGTAGTCTAAAACATTCCACGCAATACTATACACTCTGATGCAATGAAGAACCTACGCGAATCCGAATGCAGCGATATAAGAGTCATTTTTTGAGCAAACAAAATATATTAACACATAATACAGTATTACATAACTTTGTTGTTTTAGTAGCTGATGTTGCTTTGAACATGCAACTGGAATAGCTACCTTGTGTTATGTCGAGTGTTTTAAATTACGGAATTTGTTTAATCCATTAACACCTACACATGATATTATATTTCTTTTATACATAGATGTATACAACAACAATCTTTATTATCGATTTTATGTATCATATAAAGTTATGTTAAAGCTTCTACTGGTCGCCTCTTTAAAATTGTAATATGTTTTTGTTTTCAGACACTTGTAATGGCACAGTCCATTCATCATTTCAAGTCTTTCTCTAACGCCGCTTGTGAGGTTCATGCTATTGAGCTATATTCTTGTGATGCCGCTTGTGAGGTTCATGCTATTGAGCTATATTCTTGTGATGCGGCTTGTGAGGTTCATGCTATTGAGCTATATTCTTGTGATGATGACACTGATGATGTACTATAACAGATTTACTGTTGTACGTTTACGTTACTGTCTACGCTTTTTTTGTTGTTGCTGTTTTCTGCATGTGACGTATATATTTGACTGTGTATTGCGCAAGTTCCTCTTGTTCTCGAAATTTATAGAGAATTTTGAAGGTGAGAATTAAAAATATTTGTTTACGAAAATGCTCTAAAACATTGTTGAACGTTCTACAAACTCGCGTGATTCGTATGAAAAGCAGCTAACCGAAAGATAGTAGAGGTGTGTTTGTGTTTTCTTATAGCAAAACCATATCGGGCTATCTGCTGTGTCCACCAAGGTAATCGAATTCCTGGACAGTAGAGAAAGAATGTTATTAGACAGCTACAATCAGTGTGGCATAAGTTTCTGAAGCTATAATTATGAATAACGTCTATTAATCGAAAAACTACAGAATTTGACCAGGAATGTTTATAGATTTCGAGCATTACAAACCATTCAACTTCAGTGAATTACTTCGGACGTTATTACTTTTACGAGGAGACATTAAATATCTTCATCGGTAGAAGTCAGCTTATAAGTGGCGCTAGGCCAACCGAACCAGATAGCTTAATCGAGGTGTGTGAATCAACTCAGAATTAATTTGCTCATCATGGACCTGGATCGTCAATGCAATAATCACTTCTAGACTGGTCAGTGTTGTCTATAAGTTTTTAAAACTCTTGCATATGAGCCATCATTTGTAATGACTATTAATAATTTTTATTACAAATTGTATTGTTTTTTGTTTGTATATCGAAGTATATTTGTGTTAAGAAAGAAAGTTGTGTGTATCAATCTGGTTGGCAAATATCATAACTTTGATAAATATTCCATTAACTTTGAAATTCAAATTTAAATTTTCGATTATTTCAAATTGTAAATCGTAACGTACCTAATATAATAAATCGCAGACTCGCCCGAAATAAATTATAATACGTAACAATACGAACTGTTTCGAGCACTGACAACTTTGTTTTTCCTAGGCCAGTATCACCACAAGGCACCATGCATTGACACCGGCAATTTTTTGAAACCAATAAAATCGCTTGATAAAAAAATGCCAAGTTATTAGTAATCTATCAAATGCTGAAAAGCATTCCTATCTTTATAAGCATGTGACACCACCATATGTTTTCCTACCACCTTTTATCATGAGAGCAACCACGAGATTAAAATAGCTTGGCCTGAAGAATACCCATTGCTATTATACATAACAAAATTGGATGCCATTTTTTACGGTTTTTAGTTAACCTTTCTTCCAGTGTATAATGTATACTCGTTAACCAATCATTTGTTCCGGCATGGCCAGATGGTTAAAACACTCGACTCCTAATCCGAAGGTTGCGGGTTCTAATCCCCATCGCACTCAACATGCTTACCCTTTCAGCCGTGGGGGCGTTATAATGTGACGATCAATTCCACTATTCGTTGGTAAAAGAGTAGCCCAATAGTTGGCGGTGGGTAATGATGACTGACTGCTTTCCCTCTAATCTTACACTACTAAATTAGGGCCGTCCAGCGCAGATAGCCCTCGTGTAGCTTTGCGTGAAATTCAAACAAATCATTTAACGTCTGGGTAACAATTAGTGACACTTTAAGCAACCATCCTAGTATTGTTTATCGTTGTGATTATATAAGGCTGTTGACGCTTTGAAGATTTCCATTTAACATTTATCATTCATTATAATTGATATTATTACAAACAGTACCCTACAATAATGCATAACTCAGAATAAACATATTCTTCGTCATAATATTTGTACTATTTTGTTTTTAGAAAAACGAGGCTTCGAACTTCGTGGCGATACGGAGAGTATAAACTCTTTCAAAGATCTTGGCGTTTTTCTGGCCTTACTGGAACATTATATTGAAAATTATGAAACATTGAGAGACCATTTTTATTATCCGAAGCCAAATATTTATCTTCTTTCTCACAAAATGACATAACCAATGTCATAGGATATGATGTAATCCGAGTAAAAATTACTGATGAAGTAAAAAGCTGGATTCTACTTCGTTCTTGCTGACGAAGTGTCTTCTCTGAATATAGAACATTTATCAATATGTTTCTACTTTGTTGGTGAAAACCATGAACGTATTGGCTTTGTTAAGCTACAAGGTACCACAACATCAGATATTGTATCTGCTATTACAAAGATATTGACAAACTTTTGATAATGTCTGAATAAATTGTGTGGTCAAGGATTTGATGAACCATCCACTATGGCTGGCGAAAGATCTGGTCCAAAAAAAATTCAACATTTGCAAAGCAAGGCCTCTTTCACTCATTGCGTGGGCCACTCACTTAATTTTTTTATTTTAAATTCAAGTCTAGTTCCACCAATATGAAATTGTATCAATTAAGATAAAGAAACAACAAGGGGAATTATTAAAGACAATCTATCAAAAGGTTATCCAGCAAGAAGAATCTTTATCACGTCTTCTACTACTTAAATTGTGCATTATACCACGGGCTGAGAATACTGAAGATTGGAAAAGATTCTGTTTATTTCATCCATTCTTACTTCACATATGTGAGTTTATTGTGTATAGAGATGATAATTTTGAAATGTTTAATGACAATTAAGCTGTTGAAGATAATAAAATGCTACGGCTTATCTGAAAATACTGAAATCCTTCAAATTCATTTTTTGTTTAACAGTTTTACAACATTCCTTTTACTATTTGCAAGTTTCAAGGCAAGACATTCTTTCTGGTGCTTCCCTAATAGAAAAATGCTGTAAAAAATTCACTTCACTGAGAGTGAACGTTGATGATTATTTATTTATATTGTATCTTCAAACACATCAGTAACATTGCAAATAGTCTAAATTTAATGTTAACGAGCCAAGAGCTAATCAACGACAAACCCAATGTGCAAATGCAGAATACAGTTCCGTTAACCAAATTATAAGTAATCGTTTATCCAGATTTGATACACCTGTAAAGCAAGCAGCATCATTTCAGAATCTTATGTCATCAAATCTACACAAGAGTTTTCTACCTGTGATATCCGGCAGGCTATAGATTTTTACAGGGAAAATTAGTATTATTTATCGAATAAACTAATTATTGGTCTGTTTTTATTTTTAATAGAACTCTTCTTAATTTCTCGGCCCGGCATGACCAGCTTGGTTAAGGCGTTCGACTCGTAATCTGAGGGTCGCGGGTTCGAATCCCCGTCGCACCAAACATGCTCGCTCTTTCAGCCTTGAGGTCGTTATAATGTACGGTCCATCCCACTATTCGTTGGTAAAAGAGTAGCCCAAGAGTTGGCGATGGGTGGTGATGACTAGTTGTCTTCCCTCTAGTCTTACATTGGTAAATTAGGGACGGCTGGCGCAGATAGCCCTCGTGTAGCTCTGCGCGAAATTAAAAAAAAAAAACACTTAATTTTTCACGTTAATTCAAATTTAAATAAATCAGCACATTGGTGTATCTAGTTGTTCACGTGTATGTGCCTTTATAATTTTGTTTTTTTTATTCGAATTGCTCAAGGTAACTAGCATGTATGTAATTTTGTATATATTGAAACTTGATACTGTTCCAAGTTGAAACGGAAAAAAAAAAAAAAAGATAGAACCTTGTAAACTAGACGCCGCCACGATGCTTCTGGCAAGATAATTGGCGTGCTGGCTAAGTAGATAAGGATTTCCTAAACAATAGTCTATAGAAAACCTACTTGATAGCTTTTCCCATTAAATTTAAATTGTCCCTAAAAACTGTTATATATTTAAATGGTCACAAATTAACATGATGTTTTCTTGTCTGATTTAAAAGATTTATTATATGCAACTATATATGAATATGACTTCATCAACCATAGCGCAATAATTTGATGTTTCGAAAAATATCATAATATGAAACAGTATGTTAAACTTGATAAAAAAAGTTTTATCCGTTTTCACTGCATACGACTTACCTGTCGTATATGGTATACAATAATAGCGTTCGACTGATTATGAAACTAGTTTTAAGTAATAATTAACAAAGGTATATATATATATATATTTCTTTCAGCATGGCCGTTCTACATATAAAAGGAATAACAAAAAAATATGCAGAATTTCACGCTACCTGCTCGTGACACCATCACGTAACAGAAAACACTCAACAATTAATTGTGTTTACGAGTGAGTCAAAGTGAAAAGTGACAGTGCACAGATAATTTTCATTAAGAATCAGATTTTATGTGGTAATAGGAATACAGAAATGATTAATATGTGTCTGTTTCTTTATGCGTGTAAAAGGGCGTAAAACTAAGACTTTATTTCTTTCAGACTTGAGATACGAGTTCACTATTTTCTACGTTTCTAGTGTGACTTGTTTGTCCCCATTAGTATAGCGGTATGTCTACGGATTTACAACGCTAAAATCAGCGGTTCGATTCCGCTCGATGGGTTCACCAGATAGCGCGATGTGGCTTTGTTATAAAAAAACACACACCCATAAGAAACACTAAACTGAGTTAATTTCAGTAAATCTACCATTTTTATCTTTTTCATGTGTGTTACATTTCCTATATTTTCTAACAAACATTTTGACCGTTCGTTTCGTCAAATGACCCGGGAGGACCAGGTACACTCTGGATTACATTTTTAGTTTGTTTTGAATAAAGCCACACCTAATCTATCAGTTATATACTAGAGACTAGAGCGAGAGCAGCTAGTTAACACCATTCTTTGCCAGTTCTTAGGCTACTTTTTTATCAACGAATAGTGAGATTAACCGTCGTATTATAAATTCTCACGACTTAAAAAAAGGGCATGTTTGGGGAAGGGATTCAAATCCATCCATAGATTAGGGATTCAAACCTATCCATAAATTATAAATTGAGCTCCCTAACTGCCAAGTCATAAAAGAAGGACCCAAAATAAAGGGTTTGTAATTAAACGCAAAGCTATCAAATAGGCTATCTGTGTTTTGCGCACCACGGGTAACGAAACTCGAATTTTACTGTTAGAAGTCCGCAGACATATCGCTGTGCTATTGGGAGGGCTAAATAGTTGTAGTATTTGTTTGTTTTTGTTTTGTTTGGAATTAAGCACAAAAGTACACCATGGGCTATCTGTACTGTGCCCACCACGGATATAAAAACCCGGTTTCTAGTGACGTAAGTTCACAGATATGCTGCTGTGCCACTTGAGAGCAAAATAAAGTGAAAGAAAGTTAAAAGAAAACCAGGAAAGACTGGAAAGAAATGCCAAGCCACATTTTCAGTCTACAATATTACAAGTAACATGCTACATATGTGTATTTTATCTTTTAAGGCCATCTAATAAAATAAAATATATATTTATGTGACCGTAAAATCATTACTGGTCATACACTGTACATTTGTGAAGATATTTGTTTGTTTGTTTTGAATTTCACGCAAAGCTACACAAGAGCTAACTGCGCTAGCCGTTCCTAATTTTGTAGTGTAAGACTAGAGGTAAAGCAACTAGTCATTACCATCCACCGCCAACTCTTGGGCTACTCTTTTACTAACGAATAGTGGGAATAATTGTCATATTATAATGCCACTCACGGCTGAAAGGGCGATCATGTTTGGTATTACAGGGATTCGTACCCACGACCCATAGATTGCGAGTAGAGAGCCCTAACCACCTGGCCATGCCAAGCCTTCGAAGATATACTCGAATAAAAAAGTCGTTCTCTTTGTTACGATATTGAATTGTTATGAAAATAACGTTCTCCTTTTTTTGTTTGAATTGTACGCATAGTATTGAATATTACGAGGTACTACAATTAGTCACTTATATGCGTTTTTCTAACCTGAGAATAGAGTCTGATATTAAAAGAAAATTGTATGTGTAAGTTACAAAAAACGTAGACAACAATACCTTTCACCTATATAGAGAGCTGAGTATTTTCTTATCGGAAAAATAATTTTCAGAATTAATACTGACAAACTTTTAACACAATGTGTGGTGAAACTTGAGTGCATGTGGCCATGCAGGGCATGGCTGTTACCTGAGTAGAAAAACTAACATGAGCTTGTTGTGGATGCTGCGGAGCGTGTACAAGCCACAAGAGATTAGAACTGTGATACTGTTGCCAAATGTAACTTACATTAGATAGTGTATTCAATTATGTAAACAAAAAAAAAAGGTTTGTTCTTGTCAGTAAATTTATACTCAACTGTTCCAATACTTCAGAAAAATTGCTAGAAGGCCATTTTGTCAGGTAAAGGTTCTATCTGTTTATGTATCCGTCTGAAGTAAAAAAAATAAACATTTTAAAATAAAAACAGATATAACAGTTAAATGTTTCAGGCAAGTGTCCATTATGTTAGTCCTTTTCCAATGTATATTTAACTTTTTATAACAAAATTACAAATATATATAAATAATATGAATAAAGTTAAGTTATTATCATAAATAAACATTTTTGAGACAGAACACAAAGTAATAAAAACTCTAGTAGTTTAATTACGAAATATTACAAAGAAGCAGAACCAGATTAAGTCCACAGTGGGATCAGGGGCAATTTCAGCATGTGACTCTGTCTACAAAAGTTTTTTTTCTTCAGAAGATCGGCTGTAAAAAACTAAACTCAGAGATAGAGGAAAAAATAGAAAGTAGTAGCTAAAGGTAGGAAGCTAATTGATGTATTGACTTCGTCCCTCTAGTGTCGAAACATTGGAAACAATAATGTAAACACTAAAAAAAACCAAAAAAACCTTTGAATGCTGGTGACTTTCTATCTGATAGTATAAAATCGAGTTCTGGTGCTCAATCACAAAGTGATGAAAACCTAACCACCAATCAAAACTGTAAAACTAATCATATAGCTACTACAACTCTTGATGCTGATGACCATAACTCAAATAAAAATTTGAATCAAGACCTACTAAGCTTGTCACCAGATTTGTTATTCGTAAAATCAAAAGTGGACAAATCGAGAAGTTGTAAAAAATGTCTATGCCCAAAGAGAATCTATGCAATGCCACAAAAAAATGGTCAGTACTTATCCTAGGGAATTGGAAAGTTGCACAGAGAAAGATGTTCAAGGCAAGGTTCGTTGAAAAAACCGTTATAATCCAAGAAATAAAAAAAAATGTTGAGAATGAAATGCGAATAATTTCTGAAATTAACTTTCACAAACGTTCTGACAATCTTAAGAATGTTATTATGTTATGTACCATAAGTTATCTCGGACAGCTTCCGAATTATTATGTTAATTTTTGAATTTAGAAGTTAATTAAATGTTAATATGTATCAAATTTATGATATCTGTCAACAAGATTGATACACACAATTTTCTTTCTTAACACAAATATATTTAATATACAAAGAACATTTGAATTTATAATAACGGTTATTACAAATAGCTATTACAAATGATGATTTATATACCAACGTTTCACAAACTTACAAACAACACTAAGACTTCTATTTGGTCTGGAACTGAATATTTATTGATGGTTCATGATGGATGAATTAATTTTATGTTGATACACAGATATACTTCATTTGAAAGGAATGGAAGTTAGCTCTGTTCTTGGCTGGTCTCACGCGGTTTCCAAGTTGACTTTTCACCGAGAAAGATATATAATGTCCTTGTGTAAATACTAACGTTTGAAGTTAATTTTCTTAAGTTAAACGATTTGTAATTTTTGAAATCTATAAACGTTCCTGGTCAAATATCTGTATTGTTCCGATTAATGACCGTTTATAGTTTATTAATGACAATTATAGTTTTCGTGGTTTATAGTACACTGACTGTAGCAAACCAAAAACATAAAATTGTCTGTATATGTTGTGTTGGCCATCTTTTACAGTCTTTAAGACAAAGTTCTCGAACCTTTAG
Source organism: Tachypleus tridentatus (assembly GCF_004210375.1). Classification (NCBI taxonomy): domain Eukaryota; kingdom Metazoa; phylum Arthropoda; class Merostomata; order Xiphosura; family Limulidae; genus Tachypleus; species Tachypleus tridentatus. The sequence continues at coordinate 53,653,635 of NC_134825.1, forward strand.
CTGGCAACAATGTAAAACATACATTGTTTATTCTTACACTCGAGAATCTTCTACAAATTTAAAAATAGGGGGGGGGTCGCAATACACATTTAACAGTATAAGTCGACGCATTTTTAAATATGTATTAAACTGAAACAAACATAGATATTAAAATGAATGTATAATATTAAATCTGTTACAATGTGCCTGTGCCTTTTGTCAAGTAATTGCTCGAGAGAAAGATAATTCTTGATATTCGAAAAGATAAACAGTGTGCCAATACAAGCTAAATGCTTTGTTTTGTTTTTGAATTTCGCGCAAAGCTACTCGAAGGCTATCTGCGCTAGCCGTCCCTAATTTAGCAATGTAATACTAGAGGAAAGGCAACTAGTCATCACCACCCACCGCCAACTCTTGGGCTACTCTTTTACAAACGAATAGTGATATTGAACATTATATTATAACGCCCCCACGGCTGAAAGGGCGAGCATGTTTTGTGCGACGGGGAGCTAAATGACCTAATACTTTTGTGCGTAGAAAATGACTTATTAGAACTGCTTGACACCAAACACATCATAAATGTATTTTATACAAAAGAGCCAAGAAAACAATAATTGACTTAATTATAAATGACATGATTTACTGGTGCTGCTGGACTTAACTATGTGTGTACTAGTGTTATCCTAGCGTATTTCTTTGTGTGTGTACGCATGAATATATGAGTTGTTGAGTTTATGTGTATGTGGTTTCACTCTCTAAACATGTTTTGGTGTCAAGTTGCAAATTTTGTTTGTGTTAAAGCACAACTTTTCCTGTTCAAAACACATCTTGGATTTTTTATTAATATGTACACAAGTCTGACAGATCTGTGGGTATTATTTTCCCTATTGTTTACGATAGTAAAACATATTTTGGTGTTTAGTTTTGTTTCGTTTTTAGCATACTCGTAGCCGCGATCGTAACAAGCCAGGTAGAAAAAGTTGGCAGGAGGCCAGTCTGACTCCCCGGCGTTATCTAGAGCGAATTTTACATAATTACTATTTACGTGATGCTGTACATAAAGACAGTGGTGGATAAAACTTAATGCAAATAATCAAAGCGCGGCTTGATGTGTTTTTTTTTTATAACAGTTTTGATCTGAGGTAAGCTCTTTACATTTTTTATACTCACAACGTGAATATTTCAACATGTTTCACTTTGTTGATTTCAGACAGTAAGGAATTAAGAATAATCGTTTAAGCAGATAAAGAAACACGTTCAAGTTCACTGACTTTTTTTATAACGTTCGATTGTTTCATGATAAGTAAGTGGGCTGTCTTATACCACACCTCAACACTTATGTTCTTTCGCGTTATTGTCCTGGATAATATGCAAACTTGTGTGAGACATGTTTTTTTCCTATCCTTGTTGAGAGCAGTTAATTATGATTTAAGTTATTTAAAAACACTTTCTAAATGCAGAATTTAAGTTGTAGCTGTTATAAGTTAGATGGAGACCATTTTACTTCTTTTACGTCCCCCGTTGGTACAGCTGTAAGTCTACGGATTTACAAAGCTAAAATTAGGGGTTCGATTCCTCTCGGTGGACTCAGCAGATAGCCTTTGCTGTAAGAAAACATACATACATACACACTTCTCTTATGGGGTCCGCCCTGTCCAGTCTTATAAGTAAAACGGCTCCCAACCACAAGAAGTGTACTTTTTAAATATCAAAAGATTTATGTACAATATTTGCTTTAACTATAACGTATACTAATGATAAATAAAGGTTCATTAAAACCTCTTGTGTTTTCTTGACGTTCATCGTAATTCATGAAAATCGCATTCAATTTTACGATAGCCATCTTATCCAATGTTCTTCTATTAAAGAAAAAAAAAACACATAACGCCTGTGTGCTTTTGACACCGTGATGTCATATGAAACTTTCTTCTCCGATTTATTTATTACTCTGGCTTTGTACAATGGTTTCGGCATTAACCACTCAAACCATTGTCCAGTAGTATGTTGTCTGTCAGCTAGTCTAAAATGACGTCACATAAGGGATGCTTAATGTTGCAATTTGTATTGTCGTTACGTCAGTAAAACGTGCGCATGCTTTGAATCACGAGAAGAATTATGCACTCTGTAGGCTACAACACAGCATGACATATGAAAAAAAAGCAAGATATAAAAATATTTCTTACTCTCAATTTTGCCCCTTAATGGTACAACGATATGTCTGCGGACTTATACTGCTAGAAACCAGGTGTTGATTCTCGTGGTGAGCAGAGCACAGATAATCCATAGAGAAATTAACTTAATGGTGTATAATATGACTGAAAATTTTAATTAGAGTATTTTATTAATTATTGGGAATTATATGGAAGTTAATTGTGTTAGATTTAGAATACCTCAATAACTCCAAACTTCAAAAACGCATAGACTTTAGTAATTTCTTCTACATTTATTGTTAAAGGTGTATTTTTGCTAGATTTAATCCCAGTTATCTGTAGTTAAATTCACTGGATGAAATTTTCCTTCTTTCATAAAGTTTTTATTGTTTTTTTTTTCATCCTTCGTTGCATTTAGTTAGCATTATGTTGTAATTAAACATCCTTTTGGAAAGAAATCATAAAGTATATAACCTTTCAGATATTTACTTCAGTTTGTACAGTTATGGGTGATACATTTTATTAACAAAAGGCTATCATAACGCTTGTTTGTTTGCTTGTTTTTCTTATAGCAAAGCCACATCGAGCTACCTGCTGATCATAACGCTGTCACGCTTAAAGATTGTCATTGTTTGTTTGATTTTTAATTTCGCGCAAAGCTACACGAGGACTACCTGCGCTAGCCGTCCCTAATTTAGCACTGTCAGACTAGAGGGAAGGCAGTTAGTCATCACCACCCACCGCCAACTCTTGGGCTACTTTTTAGTAATGAATAATGGGATTGACCATCGTATTATAACGCCCCCACGGCTGAAATTGCGAACCCGCGACCCTCAGATTACGGGTCGAGTGCCTTAACTATTAACTAAAAGTTGACCATCACATTATAACGCCTTCACGGCTGAAAGGGTGAGCATGTTTGGTTTGATGGAGATTCGAACCCGTGACCCTCAGATTACGAGTCGAGCGCTAACCACCCGGTCATGACAGGCCCTGTGGAAGCCATAGAAAAAGTTCACACTCGGAAGTGGATATTTCATAAAAACATTTAGCTATGTTTGATTCTGTCATGAAAGAGAGAAATTACTACGCAAGAAATTTGTATGTATTAACTTTGAAAGACGACTGGGAAAAGATGATTAAACTGCTGTCTAGCAAACTCTGAGTCATGTTGCTTATCACTGGATTATGTTGGACTGTTCTCTAAATATAGGATGCACAAAACATGTAAAGATTATCATTTATTTTTACACAAATACTAAGGCATCTTTGAAATAAAGTCATGAAATCAGTATATTGGAGAGCATTTCCTCGGACTTTTCTCACTGAAAAACACAAATGGTATTGATATGATCGAAACTGTTTTGAGCAAACTTCAACAAATGATGTTGCCCTTGATAAATTCAGGAGACAAAAGTTATAACAATGGAGTTAACATAAAAGACAAGAACAATGGTCTTGTAAAAGGTATCAGAGATAGAAATCCATGAGTTTTTTGTGTGTGTCTTCTTTGTATCATTCAATGCACACTTTCTGAGAAGTTTTAAGAAAATGCAAACTGTAGCAACATATAATGAGGAGAAAAAAAAAGGTAATAACGTGTGGTTAAGACATGTGAAACATATTATCAAAGAACCACAACCATCAGTAAACAGAGTGACGTATGGCAAGCAACCAACTGCTGCATCAAGACATCCTTTTGACTAGATTCAAAGCACGTGCGTCTATTTTTTTTTCCCCCTTAATTATCGTTGAATACTTTGGTTAAATTTTATACTGGCACACAATGGCCGGGTGGTTAGGGTGCTCGACTCGCAATCTGAGGGTCAAGGATTCGAATCTCTGTCACATCATCTATGCCTGCCCTTTTAGTCATGGAAGCGTTATAATGTAAAGGTCAATCCCACTATTCATTGGTAAAAGAGTAGCCCGAGCGTTGGCAATGGGTAGCAATGACTAACTTCTAGTCTTACACTGCTAAATTAGGTAGGGGAAGCGCAGATAGCCCTTGTGTAGCTTTGCGGGAAATTCAAATGAGAAACAAATTTTATGCGACGTCAAAAAGAAGTCAAAGAGTATAGTTCTACGTACTTGTAATATTGTAATACAGCACAGAAAAACTAAATTATGGCTCGCGCGAAACAAACTGCAAGAAAATCCACGGGCGGTAAAGCACAAAGAAAACAACTGGCCACTAAACCTGCTCCAACCACACGAGGTGTAAAGGAACCTCATCGTTACAGGCCCGGAACTGTAGCCCCCCGTGAAATCCGTCAATACCAGAAGTCAACTGAGCTACTCATTCGAAAATTACCTTTCCAGAAACTGGTGAGAGAAATTACCTGACCTGAGATTTCCTGACCTCTGAGCTTCAAAACTGACCTAAGATTCCAGAGCTCTGCTGTCATGGCTTTTCAGGAGGCCAGTGAGGCATATTTGGTGAGTCTCTTCGAATACACTAACCTGTGTGCCATTCACGCAAAGAGGGTGACCATCATGCCGAAAACTAGGAGGAAAAGGTCAAAGAACATCTGGCCCTCCAGGGTACATATGATATCCAAACCCCGAGAGAGAGAGAAAGAGAAACGTTAAGAAATCAAATCCGACAACGAAAACAAGACAGTTGAGACACCTTTTGCTCTCAATTAAATCATAAAACAGATCCAAAACAATTCTGGATACACTTGAAAAGAGATACCAACACAGGAATCACATGGCAAAACAGCTTACACTAACCTAGAAAAAACAGAGATATTTAAATACCACCTAAAAAAACACGTTCAAAACACACCATGAACCAGACATGAACAGATACTTCTATAGTAAAGTCAATAACTTCATTGAACAGAACAAAATCACATACATGTCAAAATTCCCAGTAAACACATTAATAAAACCAGATAAAACAAGAGACTGGAGCACTCATCAACTGATAAAAGATATAACAGTAACGGAAGTATAAATAGCCATCACAAACACAAAAAACAAAGCACCTGAAGAAGATGGTATACAAACCATCCTCCTAAAACATGGTACTCAGAAATTATGTGAACACCTAACAGCTCTATTTAACTTATCATTTTCAGTTGGATATATCCACGTTTCTTGGAAATAAACAGTAATTTTAATGTTCCAGAAAGAAGGAAAGCCAGCAAATAAACCAAATAATTACCGCCCGATTAGTCTAACCAGTTGCATCGGAAAAAATTTAGAAAGAATGATTATTAACCGTCTATCTATATACTTAGAAGCAAATTCAAAATTACCCGAAATTCAACAATTACAGACATCTTTAATAAAAACAAATGCACTTTAGCTTGTTTTTCCGACATTGAGAAAGCATTCGACACGTTTGGCATAAAAGATTACGTCACCGGTTAACGGAAGTGGATTTACCCCAGGCTATCTAACTTTCTGAACAATAGAACGTGTAGAGTAGATATGAAAGGGGCCCACTCAGGGTCTTTTTCACCTGAGGCAGAAGTCCCATAGGGAGGGGTAGTTAGCCCTATCTTATTTATCATGTATGTGAGTAATATGCCACTGTCGGACGTAAACTTAAGTTTTGCATCACAATTTGCTGACGATGTAGCAGTCTGGAAAAGTACCCCCACTCCTTCATATAGCAGAAACAAACCTCCAACCAGTCCTGAATAATATAGAAGAATACTGCCAGAAATATAGAATAAAAATAAATATTCCGAAAACCAAGTAATGCTATTCACCAGAGTCGTTTTTACATGTATATTTTTCTCTACAAGTGGGTTTTCTCAACATCACTGATTATTCACCAGATTAAATAAACTGAAAAAAGATCCACCAAAGTTATACACGAACGGATCACTTACAGACTGCTACTTCGGCTACATTTTTAGGATTAACTTACGATACCAAATTAACGTGGATACAGCATACTAACAATATCCTGACTAGAATCTGGAAAGGAGCAAGTTATGCAAGAAGCCTATCGGGTAAAAATCAAGGCACATCACCTGAAAATATAATAAAAATCTACAAAACATACATCAGACCTGTAATAGAATATGCATGTCCAGTCTGGATAAACATAACACAAAAACAATTACACAAATTACAAAAAATACAAAATTCAATCTTAATCTTAGCTTATAAAGTACCACGCAGTACTTCATCCACATTTACGCACAAGTATGCAAACATAGAGACAGTATCCGACAGTATTGGCATAAAAGTGATTTATTGTGTGATCTCGACAGATACTATGTTCATGATGAACATAGTCCTAAGTACCTCTCTCCAATGAATATATATTTAAGAAATATAAAGCAAGCTGGCCACCATACACTAGACGTTTAGAACTAGTATAATATTCATAGATCTTTTTTTCTGTTAAATATATATATATATAGGTTTTAAAAAGTAAATAAAAATAATAATGAAAAAATATAAAAGAAGAAAATAAAAAACATAAATAAAAAAGGCAACTCAAGACAATATATGGATATTGCACTGAAAAGGGTCGGAGTGCTGTGGCTTACTCTGACCCTGAAGCACTACACTACAACATAGTAGTAGCCGACATGAAAGTTAGGGATTGAGGAAAAGGTCTTTTTCACCTGACCTTTCTCGGTATCTAAGATCCAACATACCCAAATACCAACAAAAAAGATTGTTTGTTTGTTTTTTAGAATTTCGCGCAAAGCTACTTAAGGGCTATCTACGCTAGCCGTCCCTAATTTAGCAGTGTAAGACTAGAGGGAAGGCAGCTAGTCATCACCACCCACCGCTAACTCTTGGCTACTCTTTTACCAACAAATAGTGTGATTGACCGTAAATTATAACGCCCTCACGGCTGAAAAAGCGAGCATGTTTGGTGCGGCGGGAACACAAAGAAGAAGCGGCGTTAGGAACATCTTGAAAATTAATCGAAGGGGCTTGCGAAACATTTCGCGAATTTCCTAATTAGGTTATCAGCTGGTGAGGTAACTGATATTACCACTAAGGAGAAACGTGACAAACTACATACCCTCTAACAGAAAATATTTAAAATGAACTCCAAAAAAGTGTAGTGGAATAGGTGCTCAAGACAATTAGTCCAAGAGACGACAATTCCCGATATTTTTGTCGTATTAAATATTCTGCTAATTTTGGTCATCGTAGTTACTATCAAAATCTACTTAAAAATAACCAGAATCACACACAGAACAATGGTTCAAATGACAGAAACTTCAGTCGAACATGACTATACAAAAAAAATTGGACGAGAATCAAGCAAGTAGTGTAGGTTTCGCTTAGATACAAGCACGAAAAGTTGTTTGGTTGGTTATTTAATTGTTTTGGAGCAAAGCCATATTGGGCTATGTTTTGTGTCTGCGCAGGGAAGTTAATCCCTAATTTTAGAGCTCTAAATCTTTAGATGTATTGTTGTCTTCTTGAGTGATATCATGGTTTTTTAAATAATTATGTACAAAGCTACACAATGGGCTATCAGTGCTCTACCCACCAAGAGTATCGAAACCCGATTTCTAGCGTTGTAAATCCGTAGACATACAGCTGTGCCACTGTGAGGCAGATATCCGAATAAAGGTGATCTTCATAAATGTAAAAAAAAGAAGTTACGTCTTGAATGATACTGTAAAAGTTCTTTAGGTTTTAATAAGTTAACTAAATTTGATTTATTTTGTAGTCTTAGGATTTTGTTATACAGTTACAAATGAAAATTTGTAAATTGAAAACTAGCCTAAGCGGGCAAAATAATTTACGCCCGACCAGTTTGTGAGTTAATCTACAATTGATTGTTTGTTTTGGAATTTCGCACAAAGCTACTCGAGGGCTATCTGTGCTAGCCGTCCCTAATTTGGCAGTGTAAGACTAGAGGGAAAGCAGCTAGTCATCACCACCCACCGCCAACTCTTGGGCTACTCTTTTACCAACGAATAGTGGGATTGACCGCATCATTATACACCCCCACGGCTGGGAGGGCGAGCATGTTTAGCGCGACGCGGGCGCGAACCCGCGACTCTCGAACTACGAGTCGCACGCCTTACGCGCTAGGCCATGCCAGGCCTCGTCTTAATCTACAATTGAACGCTTAAATGTAAATTTGAAACATAATTCGTGCAAAATAAATTCGAATTTTGTTTCTATGGCGAAATTACTAAGGCTCTCTCTCATGGTCCTTAATCGTGAACTACAGACCAGATGGAAGGCACTTACCTAGTCAGTAGCACTCTACCATCCCACATTAATAAGGAATAACCTGTATTTTTTATAATGCACTTGCAGCTTGAAGTAAGGTGGAAGACACATTTTTATCGCACGAATTTGAATCGGGTTTTTATCATAGGCCCCCCAGTGGCACAGTGGTATGTCTGCGAACTTACACACTAAAAATCAGGTTTCGATACTCGTGGTGGGCAGAGCACAGATAATCCATTGTGTAGCTTTGTACTTAATTCTAAACAAACAAAAAAGGACAATCAAATTTATCATAGATTTACAGAGGGCCATCCCACATCCCGTTCACAATAAACCAAGCTCAACATGCCAATTAATATTATAAAACAAACAAACAAACAGTTTTTTATTAGTTTAGCAGTGAATAGAAAATTGGTCTTCTTAAGTTTATTGTGTTGCTTACTTTGTTTTATTTATTCATTCATTCCCTCTTGTTCAGTATGATCTCACACATACATTATCCTACCCGTCGTAATTATTACTAATGGTGGGAAAGCCAAAGAAATACGAATACGAGATTTCGCGACCGTAAATATATTGTTTATGTATCGTCGTGAGCGAATCGTCACTTGAATATGCCATGAATCAAGAGCCTGTAAATATTGAGATGTTTTATGTATCAAGATTTCAGCATATGTTTGTAGAGCGTATTTTATGTTTTGTTATAAAATTATATATTTGTATGTGATTTAAGTTTGCAATAAGAAAACAATCTTTTATAGTATAAACATAGAGAAATTCAGATATATATTACGCAATGCATTTTAAAAGTGATATTACAATTTATGTTCTTATTGGCTTTATCTCGTTCTGTATCGGATAAAAGTATACCTCCCCGAACAATATCCAATGAAAACTGACTTACAGTTACTCCGCCTACGACCTTTAAGTTTTCTGTGACACGACTACAAGAAAAATTCGGGTTACACAGTCTCAACAGAATGGACATGTACCACGAGATTTAAAACAACGGCTATAGAATAACACAGCTCAGTTTCGTGATGTGCATTTTATTTTCAGGGGAAAATAATTTTACTGTGCGTGAACGATACTTCAATCTGATATTTTAGGCAGTCTAGAAAGTAAAATGTGTGACACAAACATTTCTGCTGCTAGGTAAGTTTAGTGTTAAAAGTGCTTGCGGCGTGTACCTTGTTTTCATAAACATTCTGTAATTCCTCAGCATGTTTTTTAATTCCTTTTAAACTGCTTTTTCTATTACATATAATATCAAACGGTCATACAAAAAATTAAACTTGATTCTTCAACTTTCTATGTATGGATTAAGCGTGGCCTATAGGTTAATGTACTGGACTGTGGATCTTTGGGTAAATAATTGCTCGCATTCATTTGCTGCGAAAAAGAAATGTGCTGCGTACTTTGAAGCTACTAGTGCGTTATAAAAGCCACAGTCAAATGCTCCTAGTCTGTCAAGTAGTCTGAACGTTAGTAGTAGATTATATTGACTATCTGTCTTCCCTCTAGTCTGTCAGTTCAAAATGATGAGCTTTTCGGAACTATCAAACATTTTGAACTGTTTCACTTAAGATGCCTCAGAAATTCTTGTGCACAAAAAAAGTGCAAATAATTCTAAACTTCCTTAGAAGGTAATTTGAATAATAATAGATGGTGCATGTAAATAATTAACTTAATTTGCTTGTATAAATCGATGTTCAGTTACTTACCTGGACTTTTTAACCAAATTGCATTGTTCTAATTACAAAGACGTTTCTCATACTTAGAACATAACTGACCAAACGACAACATATTTCAACTTTTCTTCATGTTTTATTATATAAGACAAATTTATTGGTGTGTGTATTGTTATTACGGATTTTATGGTACGTGTGTATGTATATATATTTTGGTTTTTCTTTGGTTGTTAGCCGGTTGCAGCTTTAACACCACTCGATATTCAACTGACAATTCGTGTTAGTGTTAAGAGTATAGCAGGCCGTAAAAGCATTTCTCTCGTTAACATGTAACTCTTGAGTGTAAAAAGAAACGACTGGTAAAACTTATGTGTCAGTAATGTCTATACATATTGAAAATATGATTCAGGTGAATAATGATAAAATATAGTATTTCACAATAATTAGTTAAATATGTCAATTCATAATTTAATGTAAGTACTTTCGCAAACTGGATAACTTTTCATGTAGACAACAATGCTTCAAAAAGGGGAATCTAATAAAAATTACCTAGGAATCGCCCAGAAATTTCACAAAAGTTGTAATAAAACAAACAAGCAGAAACCATCATAAAAAGCAGACTTGTTCTTCAAACAAACTTAAAGATTTCTATCTCAGTAGTTAAGGCTGTTAAGATATTGATAATAGTAAAAACTGTTGATTTTTTCCGGTGTAAAAAAAATTCACCCATTTGTTATTCATATTATTTATTATTCGAATTATTCATAAGCTTACATAAAAAAAGAAACGGCTATGAATATCACGTCACATGGTAATGTGTCTTAAGGCAAAAACAAACTAACAAATGAAACAAAAACCCGTTGCATGACGTACTGTGTGTAATTAGTATGAGTAATAGTTTAGTGGTTTTCCACCTGCTGTATCTGAGACTGTGATAATCCAAACTATTCTATATTTTCAGTGTATGTATCCTAGTAAACTCTTACATCGCATACCATATTTCAAGGGAATCCGAATCCCTTAAGAAACACCTGAGATATAATATTTTATTAATAATATAATATATAATATTATATAATAATATCTCCAATTTTGAATGAGTTGTTCCTCTTTGTTTGTTTCTTCTTCGTCGCACCAAGAGTACGGAAACTTTATTTGATAGAAAAATATATTTAACTTTTATGGATTTTTTTTTCAAGTTAGGTACATTAATAGAGCTTTACAACCTCCAATTAGGTGTCAAATTTGGTCTAAATATAAGCCACATGTACAACGGTTTTCAACAAAAACCGCTTAAACTTCGCCTAAACTTTTACACACCCAGCCCGGCATGGCCAAGCGTGTTAAGGCGTGCGACTCGTAATCTGAGGGTCGCGAGTTCGCATCCCCGTCGCGCCAAACATCCTCCCCTTTCAGCCGTGGGGGCGTTATAGTGTTACGATCAATCCCCCTATTCCCCCTATTCGTTGGTAAAAGAGTCCTCGAGTAGCTTTGTGCGAAATTAAAAAAAACAATAACACAAACTTTACACACCCCAACTCAAAAAAAAAATCACGTGAGCTAGCGGTCTGACATTTTTATCATAGCTTCAGCCAGGGGCGTACATTTTTTACACCCGATGGGGGGACGGATTTTTCAACCACTTACGTGGACTTTTCAATTTGCAAATTGGTAATCTCTGATTACGTGAACCTAAAAGCTGTAAACATGCAGTCACAGTGTAATCTTGTTGCCACGATACTTCAAGGTTTCCATGTAGGTTTGTATAAGTGAGGTGTTGTGAACAGTTTTCAAAATGTTAATAGAATAAAGACAAATGTGTCACAAATTAACTGCCAATGGATTTGTTCCTGCACACTATTTTTATACTGCACAGTATAAAAGATGGCCATGATACTTGACAAAGTTATTAGTAACCTTCAATGAAAAGTATGATTCATGTAGTCCTCTAGTCTACATGTTCCCAAACGTAGACCTCTTTCGTGATGATCTGTTTATGAATTCTTTCATAAGCTCTTCTATATTTATCTTGTCGACCTCATCTTTGTGAGTGTGACAAACTGCTACATGGATGAGGCGGCACTGAGACGTAGTTGACCTGAACCATGTCTTCAACCGTCTTAATGCAGAAAAGCTGCGTTCACATTCGCAGCTGGATACTGGACATACAAACAAAATTTTCATGAGAAGAAACACTTCACTAAACACCTGCTGGCTTTTTTCATGCATTTTACAGTAAGCATCCTTTGCACCTTTCAGAGATACTGCTTTTGTTGTTCCTTTGAACATGGGCAACTGAAACTCGAGCCGTTGTGCAGAGATTTCTGGATAGAAGTTTATAACCGAGTTGTAAATCTTGCCAGATGTGATCATGTTCTCAAGTGCTATATATTGCCTCAAGTCATTGTTGTCTGCATTGAATCTAGTTGTCAGATGTTCTATGACTGTGTTCACAAATTCAAAATATTGTCTTCTGTAGTAATCTCTAGCTGTTGCAGAATGGTGTGCTGAGCCATCACCTGTGATCCTTCTCGGGGTCTGCAAATGCGTGGTAGTTCAATAGGCACCAGATGTAGGGAAATTACCTTTTTCTCAGCTTCATCAAATATCTTGTTGTAATTTTCCTCTGGTAGCAATACCCGCAATTGCTCAACTGTCATTGCAGATGCTTCAATCATGCCAGATACTTTTGCTGATTTTGCTTGGAATGCACGGTTTAGTTCCTCTAATGCAGCTAATGGATGCTGAACCATCAACAATCCTAAAACTGTCTTTCCTTTGTCAAATCTGTCCAGCAGACCTCGTGCTTTCACTGCTACATCTGATTTTTTATTTGCTAATTCAGACAAAGAATCAACAATGTCACTGTAGTGATCATTAGCACATGTTGGACACAGTGGGCGGATGTATTTAACTGGACCATTGTGGCTGTCTGACGATACAATATTTTCAAAGATTGTTTTATTTGCCTGATCTCTGAAGCAAGACATCAAGTTTATGTACCCACTGGATGGAATCTCGAACACATTCACAAGCTTCAACTGCGTATTGAATTATTAAATTAATCTTGTGTGCCCTGCAGTGAAAAAACAAAGCTGATCATTGCTTCTCTTTTATTTTTGCCTGGCATCCACTGTACGCACCACTCATGTTAGCGGCTCCATCATAAGTTTGTGCTCTTAATCCTGACAGTGGTAAATTGAGTTTAGTCAGTATATCAAGTATAGTGGAGGATATTGTTTCACTAGTTGTATTAGAAAAAAACTCTGTACAAACCAAGAAATGTCTCATGGACGTCAAGGTTCTCATCTACGTATCGTACACATATTGCTTCCTGTTCGGCACCTGTAACATCTTGAATGACATCAACCATCAATGCAAAGATTTTACTTTGCTGCACTTCGTATGCTATGTTCCTCAGTATTTAATGGCTGAACATTTCCATTATTTCATTCTGAGCCTGGGGTGATGTGAATGTGGTTTTCTTTGACAAGTAGGCCGTCAACTCAGGATCTCCCTCTTCCAGGAGCTTCATTAACTGCAGGAAGTTCCTCTCCGTATAAGTATGTCCATGTAATGCTAAACCTTGACGCAGTAATAAACGTAAACTACTGAATATTTTGGCTAGACTTCTTTTGCATTCTTCCTGCTGCTTTTTTTTTCCATCATGTAGCTGGACAGTCACTGGAGTTACATCAAGTGAACCTTCTGGAGATATAGCAAATCTGTGCTGAGAGGAGGATTGGTGTTCGTTGAATTTCTGTTTTGCCTTTTTCCAGTTGCAAAACCGGTGGATTAGAAGGTATACTCCACTGGCCTCTCCAATTTCCCTGTAAAAAGGCCTCTATTTTCCGCCTTGGCACAATGAAAGCATATGACTTTTTGAGTCTGATTGTCGAAGTGCAGCCATGGAAACTCATCAAACCACTTGCCCCGGAAGTTGATATTTTGAGATTTTACTTTCTGTCGTGGTATTAGTTGTGCGTTTGGATGATATGGCTTTCCACACTGTATCTGTAGAGTGTCAGATTTTTCATTACTGCACAAACTTGTTTCACAACTATCTGGTGGTTCATGATGTGCAATAGTTGCACCATCATTTTCAGACTCGTCCTCTGATGAACATGGTATTTCCTCTGTATGGCAAGTTTCTATTCCTTTTCTTGAGGTTGTTGGATTATCTACATTGTCACTTGTAGTACTAGTAAGTGGCTTGCAGAACTGTCTAATATCGGAAAGTTTCAGACGCTTGCTTGTCATAATTGGAATCTGTTTCTCAGATGACTCAACAGGCTAAAATACAGTCTTTATTGAAAAACTCTAACGTACAACGAACGAAGATAGAACAGAGTGGAAGTAGGACTGAACTGTACAATGTATTTAAGTTTAACGCGCGAACCTCACAGTGACTACCGAGCCGACTGACCGCCTGGGCATCGCTGGGACAATATTGTGTGCTAGTTACAACACAAGTAATTTGAGGTTTCTCGAAAAATACTTAAAGAATCACAAATATATTATATTCCTATTAAAACTCATCAAAAGGTAAACACGTTGTGATATAATGTCTATAAGCACGTCTATTAAATAAAAACACCTAAACAAAAACTAGCAATACAATTAGAGTAGAGGCTTCAGGCCGTTGAAATCACTTCTTTTGTGTTCTAATTATACAAGAAAATACAATATTTTTACTATCTATGATAAGAGAATATATTGTTCTTTTACCATAAAGCACCAGAACTTTATTAGAGGGCGGTGATAATCTGAAATTTCATGGATTAACGAGAGCCACAAACACAAATCTAATGAGCCCTGTTGTAAAATCGAGGCTCAGATTAAAAGGAGCGGAGGGGGATGATGTAGGGCGCGTCTGGATCCGAGCGGCCCGAACCTGTCGTTAACTGTACACTAGACGTACGCTATGGTGAGTGACTTCGGCAGCTAAGGAGAGTAAAGCGTTTGACAATAAAACCGGCTAGACATGAATAAGAACAAATGGCTTAGGAAAACCGCACAATATACACATAAGATTGATGCAGCTACAAGCTACGAATGGCCTGCCAAATCTAGATCACAGGAGTTTACGCTTGGGAGTAATATTTTCTGATTTCATGCTCTGTTCAATCTGTTGTGATGAAAATTTTACTTAATCTTACACTACGTACAAGACATAGGTAGATTCCGTGATAGTGCTTGAAAGCATTGCATGTATCCTTAGGCCTACTGACTGATATTTATGAACTATCGCTTAGATCAAAAAGCTTAAAAGCACGCCTATATTAAAGATGTACATTTCGGCTACTGAAAAAGCCTACTTCTAGGCCTAATTTTGTAATTCGATTGGTAAGAACACGAGAATCAGAAGAACAAACAATTTGTAGGCCTGTGATGCAATAAAACAATTCAACAGACCAAACTGTAGGGGGAATGATTGTATGCACCATACCCCCCACCTAAAATGAAGGGGGATGTATCCCCATCCCCCCAGAATCTACTCCCCTGGCTGCAGCTAAGAGTGAAAATGAACTGTTTTTCGTCCTTTGTCGTTCGGATTAAAGACGGCTGACTTAGAGCAGCAAAACTATAAAGTAAAAGGAAGTGTAGATAAGTATTGATTAGGCCAAGTAAACAAGATAGCAGTTTCTAGCTCGAGTTTTCGTAAGAATTACACGGGCGGACGATTATTATTCATTATTCCTTGCCAACTTTTTTGCACAAATTTACTAAATTTAAGTATATTACCCTAATTAAAGAACATTGAGCGTTTCGTGATATTAGCTTAAGTAAGGAACCCGGCATGGCCAGGTGGGTTAAGGCATGCGACTCGTAATCTGAGGGTCGCGGGTTCGCATCCCCGTCGCACCAAACATGCTCGCTTTTTCAGCCGTGTGGGCGTTATAATGTCACGTTCAATCCCACTATTCGTTGGTAAAAGAGTAGCCCAAGAGTTGGTGGTGGGTGGTGATGACGAGCTGCCTTCCCTCCAGTCTTACCCTGCTAAATTAGGGACGGCTAGCGCAGATAGTCCTCGAGTAGCTTTGCGTGAAATGCAAAAACAAACAAACAAATAAGGTTAAGTAAGTAGCATAAATAATGATGCTTGATATGGCTCTACCGATAGTACGGGGGTGATGACACGGAACTGATAATCTAAATTTCATGGCGTTGGTATAAAGGAAGCTGCTAACAAAATTTTATTAGAAAATAACCTACCACTATATATTTTGAAGAATTTGGTTGATTCTTTTAAGTAAAGGTTGTCCCAAATAATAGGGTTGCTGTTCTAAAGCTAATGTGAGTTACTATCGAATATCACTATCTTATTTGGTGTTTTATTGGTGTGTGTGAAAAAAAGCCATGATATCTAATAAAAAATTCTTAGACGTGAAAACAAGGTTTGGCCAAAAAGAGATTTAGCGTGCGACTTAAAGGAATGAAATCAAAATTTGCGACCACACTGGTAGCTACATTTATTACAGCATTAGTAATAATTTTATATCAAATATTTACGCAATAGTTAACTCGGCTGCTTATTTTGTTCTACTCACCATCATTCCCAATATAGAATTGTATAAGCCATTGAAATGTCGTTATCCTAATTTTAAATGTTCTGTTTTATCTCAGTCGAAAACGCTTCTATTTATTAGAATAAACAATGTCTAAGTTTTTTTGGTATTTTCAGCCTTATTATTAATGATTATAGTTTTAAACGCCACTCTACAAAGAACGGGCTACAAGCATCTTACTGAAACCAGAACAATAGTAATGATTACAGTATTGAATATATCATAAGGTAGTTTTAAAATCAATGCAAGCACCTTTGTTTTTACGCACTGAAAACTTCTCTAACTCCTTCACTTTCCACCAATGCAAAAAAATCTGTTTTATTAATGCGCATTAATTGGAAAGTAATTTATGCAACGTATAGCGCATAAATTGTTAATTAAAACGTTGAAGAATCGTCATTTCTCGAGCTTTTTATTGTACTTTGTCTGTACGTGGTTTCTGTGACGATTTCAGAGAGTTTTACGACGCTAACTCATTACTATAGTAAATTTCTCTGCTGTAAAGAGTGGTGATTTATTTTACTGAGCTTAAATTTTAAGTGCGTATATCAGTAATATTTTATTGTTATTTTTTTGTTTCATAACCCTATACCATAATCGGCTGGGTATTTTGCACCAAAACCTAGCTATATATATATATACTATATGAAATGCTGCAAATGTCCGTGACCGATTTGAAAAGTTGATTTACGTCGCTATAAATACATAATGTATACGCTGCAAATGTTCGTGACCTATTTGAAAAGTTGATTATTTTTCATTGAAAGTTGATTTACGTCGCTATAAATACATAATGTATGCGATGCTGTTGTGAGCAGCTTCTTTTGTACTCGACATTTGTTAAACGAATGCTTATACGAAATTTCAGGCACAAAATTACCTGGCTTGTGTATAATAGTTGGATGGAAAAAAAAAATACTAGGAAACGCGAAATAAATTGTTGAAAAACATGTACCATTCAAAGGAATGTCCGTGCACATATATGCTTGAAATTTATTCTTCATAAATGTACATAAAAACGTACGCAATAAATAATTAAAAATTGTTATGTTAAAAAGGGAAATACGTATCGTCAAAAGAGTACAGAAACAAGTTGTATCAAAATACAAAGATTATATTTTAAGCTAACAAGTAGGGATTCTAAAACACATAAAGAAAACTGGATTAAAATAGTATTTATATTACTTTACAAGCTGCAAACCCATACTTTTACTCTACTAAAATTTTTACGCACTGTAGATATGGAATGAAGATAGGAATTTGTACCTTTAAAAAAATAATATGGACACTATTTCCAGCCTCTAGTGCCACAGTGACTTGTCTGCAAACATGTACTACTAGAAGCCGGGTTTCGATACCCATGGTTATCAGAGCACGGGTAGTCCGTGTAGCTTTGTGCCCAATAGCACACAACAACACCATTTCCAGCCTAGTTTGTTTACTCTCTTCAGAGTTCCAAG